>NC_092095.1:86014758-86065141 GCF_045679555.1 Salvelinus alpinus | reverse complement strand
ACTGAGAGAGCTGAGAGAGTATTACAAGACTGAGAGAGTATTACTAAACTGAGAGAGTTTTACTAAACTGAGAGAGTATTACTAACCCGAGAGTATTACTAAACTGAGAGAATATTACTAAACTGAGAGAATATTACTAAACTGAGAGAATATTACTAAACTGAGAGAATATTACTAAACTGAGAGAGCTGAGAGAATATTACTAAACTGAGAGAATATTACTAAACTGAGAGAATATTACTAAACTGAGAGAGTATTACTAAACTGAGAGAGTATTACTCAACTGAGAGAGTATTACTAAACTGAGAGAGTGTTACTAAACTGAGAGAGTGTTACTAGACTGAGAAAGTATTACTAAACTGAGAGAGTGTTCCTAAACTGAGAGAGTATTACTAAACTGAGAGAGCTGAGAGAGTATTACAAGACTGAGAGAGTATTACTAAACTGAGAGAGTTTTACTAAACTGAGAGAGTATTACTAACCCGAGAGTATTACTAAACTGAGAGAATATTACTAAACTGAGAGAATATTACTAAACTGAGAGAATATTACTAAACTGAGAGAATATTACTAAACTGAGAGAGCTGAGAGAATATTACTAAACTGAGAGAATATTACTAAACTGAGAGAGTATTACTAAACTGAGAGAGTATTACTAAACTGATAGAGCTGAGAGAATATTACTAAACTGAGAGAGTATTACTCAACTGAGAGAGTATTACTAATCTGAGAGAGTATTACTAAACTGAGAGAGTGTTACTAAACTGAGAGAATATTACTCAACTGAGAGAGTATTACTAAACTGAGAGAGCTGAGAGAATATTACTAAACTGAGAGATTATTACAAGACTGAGAGAGTATTACTAACCCGAGAGTATTACTAAACTGAGAGAATATTACTAAACTGAGAGAATATTACTAAACTGAGAGAATATTACTAAACTGAGAGAGCTGAGAGACTTTTACTAAACTGAGAGAGTATTACTAATCCAAGAGAGTATTACTAAACTGAGAGAATATTACTAAACTGAGAGAGCTGAGAGAATATTACTAAACTGAGAGAATATTATTAAACTGAGAGACCATTACTAAACTGAGAGAGTATTACTAAACTGAGAGAATATTACTAAACTGAGAGAGTATTACTAAACTGATAGAGCTGAGAGAATATTACTAAACTGAGAGAATATTACTCAACTGAGAGAGTATTACTAAACTGAGAGAGTATTACTAAACTGAGAGAATATTACTCAACTGAGAGAGTATTAACAACACTGAGAGAGTATTACTCAACTGAGAGAGTATTACCAAACTGAGAGAGTATTACTAAACTGAGAGAGTATTACTCAACTGAGAGAGTATTACTAAACTGAGAGAGTGTTAATAAACTGAGAGAATATTACTCAACTGAGAGAGTATTACAAAACTGAGAGAGTATTACCCAACTGAGAGAGTATTACTAAACTGAGAGAGTGTTACTAAACTGAGAGATTATTACTCAACTGTGAGAGTATTACAAAACTGAGAGAGTATTACTCAACTGAGAGAGTATTACTCAACTGAGAGAGTGTTACTAAACTGAGAGAGGATAACTCAACTGAGAGAGTATCACTAAACTGAGAGAGTAGAGAGAATATTACTAAACTGAGAGAGTATTACAAGACTGAGAGAGTATTACTAAACTGAGAGAGTATTACTAATCCAAGAGAGTATTACTAAACTGAGAGAATATTACTAAACTGAGAGAATATTACTAAACTGAGAGAGCTGAGAGAATATTACTAAACTGAGAGAATATTATTAAACTGAGAGAACATTACTAAATTGAGAGAGTATTACTAAACTGAGAGAATATTACTAAACTGAGAGAGTATTACTAAACTGATAGAGCTGAGAGAATATTACTAAACTGAGAGAATATTACTCAACTGAGAGAGTATTACTAAACTGAGAGAGTATTACTAAACTGAGAGAATATTACTCAACTGAGAGAGTATTAACAACACTGAGAGAGTATTACTCAACTGAGAGAGTATTACCAAACTGAGAGAGTATTACAAAACTGAGAGAGTATTACTAAACTGAGAGAGTGTTACTAAACTGAGAGATTATTACTCAACTGTGAGAGTATTACAAAACTGAGAGAGTATTACTCAACTGAGAGAGTATTACTCAACTGAGAGAGTATTACTAAACTGAGAGAGGATAACTCAACTGAGAGAGTATCACTAAACTGAGAGAGCTGAGAGAATATTACTAAACTGAGAGAGTATTACAAGACTGAGAGAGTGTTACTAAACTGAGAGATTATTACTCAACTGTGAGAGTATTACAAAACTGAGAGAGTATTACTCAAATGAGAGAGTATTACTCAACTGAGAGAGTGTTACTAAACTGAGAGAGGATAACTCAACTGAGAGAGTATCACTAAACTGAGAGAGTAGAGAGAATATTACTAAACTGAGAGAGTATTACAAGACTGAGAGAGTATTACTAAACTGAGAGAGTATTACTAATCCAAGAGAGTATTACTAAACTGAGAGAATATTACTAAACTGAGAGAATATTACTAAACTGAGAGAGCTGAGAGAATATTACTAAACTGAGAGAATATTATTAAACTGAGAGAACATTACTAAATTGAGAGAGTATTACTAAACTGAGAGAATATTACTAAACTGAGAGAGTATTACTAAACTGATAGAGCTGAGAGAATATTACTAAACTGAGAGAATATTACTCAACTGAGAGAGTATTACTAAACTGAGAGAGTATTACTAAACTGAGAGAATATTACTCAACTGAGAGAGTATTAACAACACTGAGAGAGTATTACTCAACTGAGAGAGTATTACCAAACTGAGAGAGTATTACAAAACTGAGAGAGTATTACTAAACTGAGAGAGTGTTACTAAACTGAGAGATTATTACTCAACTGTGAGAGTATTACAAAACTGAGAGAGTATTACTCAACTGAGAGAGTATTACTCAACTGAGAGAGTATTACTAAACTGAGAGAGGATAACTCAACTGAGAGAGTATCACTAAACTGAGAGAGCTGAGAGAATATTACTAAACTGAGAGAGTTTTACTAAACTGAGAGAATATTTCTAACCCGAGAGAGTATTACTAAACTGAGAGAATATTACTAAACTGAGAGAATATTACTAAACTGAGAGAGTATTACTAAACTGAGAGAATATTACTAAACTGAGAGAATATTACTAAACTGAGAGAGTATTACTAAACTGAGAGAGTATTACTAAACTGAGAGAGTATTACTCAACTGAGTTAGTATTACTAAACTGAGAAATTGTTACTAAACTGAGAGAGTGTTACTAGACTGAGAGAGTATTACTAAACTGAGAGAGGATAACTCAACTGAGAGAGTATCACTAAACTGAGAGAGTAGAGAGAATATTACTAAACTGAGAGAGTATTACAAGACTGAGAGAGTATTACTAAACTGAGAGACTTTTACTAAACTGAGAGAGTATTACTAATCCAAGAGAGTATTACTAAACTGAGGGAATATTACTAAACTGAGAGAATATTACTAAACTGAGAGAGCTGAGAGAGTATTACAAGACTGAGAGAGTATTACTAAACTGAGAGAGTTTTACTAAACTGAGAGAGTATTACTAACCCGAGAGTATTACTAAACTGAGAGAGTATTACTAAACTGAGAGAGCTGAGAGAGTATTACAAGACTGAGAGAGTATTACTAAACTGAGAGAGTTTTACTAAACTGAGAGAGTATTACTAACCCGAGAGTATTACTAAACTGAGAGAATATTACTAAACTGAGAGAATATTACTAAACTGAGAGAATATTACTAAACTGAGAGAATATTACTAAACTGAGAGAGCTGAGAGAATATTACTAAACTGAGAGAATATTACTAAACTGAGAGAGTATTACTAAACTGAGAGAGTATTACTAAACTGATAGAGCTGAGAGAATATTACTAAACTGAGAGAGTATTACTCAACTGAGAGAGTATTACTAATCTGAGAGAGTATTACTAAACTGAGAGAGTGTTACTAAACTGAGAGAATATTACTCAACTGAGAGAGTATTACTAAACTGAGAGAGCTGAGAGAATATTACTAAACTGAGAGATTATTACAAGACTGAGAGAGTATTACTAACCCGAGAGTATTACTAAACTGAGAGAATATTACTAAACTGAGAGAATATTACTAAACTGAGAGAATATTACTAAACTGAGAGAGCTGAGAGACTTTTACTAAACTGAGAGAGTATTACTAATCCAAGAGAGTATTACTAAACTGAGAGAATATTACTAAACTGAGAGAGCTGAGAGAATATTACTAAACTGAGAGAATATTATTAAACTGAGAGACCATTACTAAACTGAGAGAGTATTACTAAACTGAGAGAATATTACTAAACTGAGAGAGTATTACTAAACTGATAGAGCTGAGAGAATATTACTAAACTGAGAGAATATTACTCAACTGAGAGAGTATTACTAAACTGAGAGAGTATTACTAAACTGAGAGAATATTACTCAACTGAGAGAGTATTAACAACACTGAGAGAGTATTACTCAACTGAGAGAGTATTACCAAACTGAGAGAGTATTACTAAACTGAGAGAGTATTACTCAACTGAGAGAGTATTACTAAACTGAGAGAGTGTTAATAAACTGAGAGAATATTACTCAACTGAGAGAGTATTACAAAACTGAGAGAGTATTACCCAACTGAGAGAGTATTACTAAACTGAGAGAGTGTTACTAAACTGAGAGATTATTACTCAACTGTGAGAGTATTACAAAACTAAGAGAGTATTACTCAACTGAGAGAGTATTACTCAACTGAGAGAGTGTTACTAAACTGAGAGAGGATAACTCAACTGAGAGAGTATCACTAAACTGAGAGAGTAGAGAGAATATTACTAAACTGAGAGAGTATTACAAGACTGAGAGAGTATTACTAAACTGAGAGAGTATTACTAATCCAAGAGAGTATTACTAAACTGAGAGAATATTACTAAACTGAGAGAATATTACTAAACTGAGAGAGCTGAGAGAATATTACTAAACTGAGAGAATATTATTATACTGAGAGAACATTACTAAATTGAGAGAGTATTACTAAACTGAGAGAATATTACTAAACTGAGAGAGTATTACTAAACTGATAGAGCTGAGAGAATATTACTAAACTGAGAGAATATTACTCAACTGAGAGAGTATTACTAAACTGAGAGAGTATTACTAAACTGAGAGAATATTACTCAACTGAGAGAGTATTAACAACACTGAGAGAGTATTACTCAACTGAGAGAGTATTACCAAACTGAGAGAGTATTACAAAACTGAGAGAGTATTACTAAACTGAGAGAGTGTTACTAAACTGAGAGATTATTACTCAACTGTGAGAGTATTACAAAACTGAGAGAGTATTACTCAACTGAGAGAGTATTACTCAACTGAGAGAGTATTACTAAACTGAGAGAGGATAACTCAACTGAGAGAGTATCACTAAACTGAGAGAGCTGAGAGAATATTACTAAACTGAGAGAGTTTTACTAAACTGAGAGAATATTTCTAACCCGAGAGAGTATTACTAAACTGAGAGAATATTACTAAACTGAGAGAATATTACTAAACTGAGAGAGTATTACTAAACTGAGAGAGTATTACTCAACTGAGAGAGTATTACTAAACTGAGAGAGTGTTACTAAACTGAGAGAGTGTTACTAGACTGAGAAAGTATTACTAAACTGAGAGAGTGTTCCTAAACTGAGAGAGTATTACTAAACTGAGAGAGCTGAGAGAGTATTACAAGACTGAGAGAGTATTACTAAACTGAGAGAGTTTTACTAAACTGAGAGAGTATTACTAACCCGAGAGTATTACTAAACTGAGAGAATATTACTAAACTGAGAGAATATTACTAAACTGAGAGAATATTACTAAACTGAGAGAATATTACTAAACTGAGAGAGCTGAGAGAATATTACTAAACTGAGAGAGTATTACTAAACTGAGAGAATATTACTAAACTGAGAGAGTATTACTAAACTGATAGAGCTGAGAGAATATTACTAAACTGAGAGAATATTACTCAACTGAGAGAGTATTACTAAACTGAGAGAGTATTACTAAACTGAGAGAATATTACTAAACTGAGAGAATATTACTCAACTGAGAGAGTATTACTAAACTGAGAGAGCTGAGAGAATATTACTAAACTGAGAGATTATTACAAGACTGAGAGAGTATTACTAACCCGAGAGTATTACTAAACTGAGAGAATATTACTAAACTGAGAGAATATTACTAAACTGAGAGAATATTACTAAACTGAGAGAGCTGAGAGACTTTTACTAAACTGAGAGAGTATTACTAATCCAAGAGAGTATTACTAAACTGAGAGAATATTACTAAACTGAGAGAGCTGAGAGAATATTACTAAACTGAGAGAATATTATTAAACTGAGAGACCATTACTAAACTGAGAGAGTATTACTAAACTGAGAGAATATTACTAAACTGAGAGAGTATTACTAAACTGATAGAGCTGAGAGAATATTACTAAACTGAGAGAATATTACTCAACTGAGAGAGTATTACTAAACTGAGAGAGTATTACTAAACTGAGAGAATATTACTCAACTGAGAGAGTATTAACAACACTGAGAGAGTATTACTCAACTGAGAGAGTATTACCAAACTGAGAGAGTATTACTAAACTGAGAGAGTATTACTCAACTGAGAGAGTATTACTAAACTGAGAGAGTGTTAATAAACTGAGAGAATATTACTCAACTGAGAGAGTATTACAAAACTGAGAGAGTATTACCCAACTGAGAGAGTATTACTAAACTGAGAGAGTGTTACTAAACTGAGAGATTATTACTCAACTGTGAGAGTATTACAAAACTGAGAGAGTATTACTCAACTGAGAGAGTATTACTCAACTGAGAGAGTGTTACTAAACTGAGAGAGGATAACTCAACTGAGAGAGTATCACTAAACTGAGAGAGTAGAGAGAATATTACTAAACTGAGAGAGTATTACAAGACTGAGAGAGTATTACTAAACTGAGAGAGTATTACTAATCCAAGAGAGTATTACTAAACTGAGAGAATATTACTAAACTGAGAGAATATTACTAAACTGAGAGAGCTGAGAGAATATTACTAAACTGAGAGAATATTATTAAACTGAGAGAACATTACTAAATTGAGAGAGTATTACTAAACTGAGAGAATATTACTAAACTGAGAGAGTATTACTAAACTGATAGAGCTGAGAGAATATTACTAAACTGAGAGAATATTACTCAACTGAGAGAGTATTACTAAACTGAGAGAGTATTACTAAACTGAGAGAATATTACTCAACTGAGAGAGTATTAACAACACGGAGAGAGTATTACTCAACTGAGAGAGTATTACCAAACTGAGAGAGTATTACAAAACTGAGAGAGTATTACTAAACTGAGAGAGTGTTACTAAACTGAGAGATTATTACTCAACTGTGAGAGTATTACAAAACTGAGAGAGTATTACTCAACTGAGAGAGTATTACTCAACTGAGAGAGTATTACTAAACTGAGAGAGGATAACTCAACTGAGAGAGTATCACTAAACTGAGAGA
Organism: Salvelinus alpinus; assembly: GCF_045679555.1. NCBI lineage: Eukaryota > Metazoa > Chordata > Actinopteri > Salmoniformes > Salmonidae > Salvelinus > Salvelinus alpinus. The sequence goes on along the minus strand of NC_092095.1, from coordinate 86,057,504 downwards.
GCTGAGAGAATATTACTAAACTGAGAGAGTTTTACTAAACTGAGAGAATATTTCTAACCCGAGAGAGTATTACTAAACTGAGAGAATATTACTAAACTGAGAGAATATTACTAAACTGAGAGAGTATTACTAAACTGAGAGAATATTACTAAACTGAGAGAATATTACTAAACTGAGAGAGTATTACTAAACTGAGAGAGTATTACTAAACTGAGAGAGTATTACTCAACTGAGTTAGTATTACTAAACTGAGAAATTGTTACTAAACTGAGAGAGTGTTACTAGACTGAGAGAGTATTACTAAACTGAGAGAGGATAACTCAACTGAGAGAGTATCACTAAACTGAGAGAGTAGAGAGAATATTACTAAACTGAGAGAGTATTACAAGACTGAGAGAGTATTACTAAACTGATAGACTTTTACTAAACTGAGAGAGTATTACTAATCCAAGAGAGTATTACTAAACTGAGAGAATATTACTAAACTGAGAGAATATTACTAAACTGAGAGAGCTGAGAGAGTATTACAAGACTGAGAGAGTATTACTAAACTGAGAGAGTTTTACTAAACTGAGAGAGTATTACTAACCCGAGAGTATTACTAAACTGAGAGAGTATTACTAAACTGAGAGAGCTGAGAGAGTATTACAAGACTGAGAGAGTATTACTAAACTGAGAGAGTTTTACTAAACTGAGAGAGTATTACTAACCCGAGAGTATTACTAAACTGAGAGAATATTACTAAACTGAGAGAATATTACTAAACTGAGAGAATATTACTAAACTGAGAGAATATTACTAAACTGAGAGAGCTGAGAGAATATTACTAAACTGAGAGAATATTACTAAACTGAGAGAGTATTACTAAACTGAGAGAGTATTACTAAACTGATAGAGCTGAGAGAATATTACTAAACTGAGAGAGTATTACTCAACTGAGAGAGTATTACTAATCTGAGAGAGTATTACTAAACTGAGAGAGTGTTACTAAACTGAGAGAATATTACTCAACTGAGAGAGTATTACTAAACTGAGAGAGCTGAGAGAATATTACTAAACTGAGAGATTATTACAAGACTGAGAGAGTATTACTAACCCGAGAGTATTACTAAACTGAGAGAATATTACTAAACTGAGAGAATATTACTAAACTGAGAGAATATTACTAAACTGAGAGAGCTGAGAGACTTTTACTAAACTGAGAGAGTATTACTAATCCAAGAGAGTATTACTAAACTGAGAGAATATTACTAAACTGAGAGAGCTGAGAGAATATTACTAAACTGAGAGAATATTATTAAACTGAGAGACCATTACTAAACTGAGAGAGTATTACTAAACTGAGAGAATATTACTAAACTGAGAGAGTATTACTAAACTGATAGAGCTGAGAGAATATTACTAAACTGAGAGAATATTACTCAACTGAGAGAGTATTACTAAACTGAGAGAGTATTACTAAACTGAGAGAATATTACTCAACTGAGAGAGTATTAACAACACTGAGAGAGTATTACTCAACTGAGAGAGTATTACCAAACTGAGAGAGTATTACTAAACTGAGAGAGTATTACTCAACTGAGAGAGTATTACTAAACTGAGAGAGTGTTAATAAACTGAGAGAATATTACTCAACTGAGAGAGTATTACAAAACTGAGAGAGTATTACCCAACAGAGAGTATTACTAAACTGAGAGAGTGTTACTAAACTGAGAGATTATTACTCAACTGTGAGAGTATTACAAAACTGAGAGAGTATTACTCAACTGAGAGAGTATTACTCAACTGAGAGAGTGTTACTAAACTGAGAGAGGATAACTCAACTGAGAGAGTATCACTAAACTGAGAGAGTAGAGAGAATATTACTAAACTGAGAGAGTATTACAAGACTGAGAGAGTATTACTAAACTGAGAGAGTATTACTAATCCAAGAGAGTATTACTAAACTGAGAGAATATTACTAAACTGAGAGAATATTACTAAACTGAGAGAGCTGAGAGAATATTACTAAACTGAGAGAATATTATTAAACTGAGAGAACATTACTAAATTGAGAGAGTATTACTAAACTGAGAGAATATTACTAAACTGAGAGAGTATTACTAAACTGATAGAGCTGAGAGAATATTACTAAACTGAGAGAATATTACTCAACTGAGAGAGTATTACTAAACTGAGAGAGTATTACTAAACTGAGAGAATATTACTCAACTGAGAGAGTATTAACAACACTGAGAGAGTATTACTCAACTGAGAGAGTATTACCAAACTGAGAGAGTATTACAAAACTGAGAGAGTATTACTAAACTGAGAGAGTGTTACTAAACTGAGAGATTATTACTCAACTGTGAGAGTATTACAAAACTGAGAGAGTATTACTCAACTGAGAGAGTATTACTCAACTGAGAGAGTATTACTAAACTGAGAGAGGATAACTCAACTGAGAGAGTATCACTAAACTGAGAGAGCTGAGAGAATATTACTAAACTGAGAGAGTTTTACTAAACTGAGAGAATATTTCTAACCCGAGAGAGTATTACTAAACTGAGAGAATATTACTAAACTGAGAGAGTATTACTAAACTGAGAGAATATTACTAAACTGAGAGAATATTACTAAACTGAGAGAGTATTACTAAACTGAGAGAGTATTACTAAACTGAGAGAGTATTACTCAACTGAGTTAGTATTACTAAACTGAGAAATTGTTACTAAACTGAGAGAGTGTTACTAGACTGAGAGAGTATTACTAAACTGAGAGAGGATAACTCAACTGAGAGAGTATCACTAAACTGAGAGAGTAGAGAGAATATTACTAAACTGAGAGAGTATTACAAGACTGAGAGAGTATTACTAAACTGAGAGACTTTTACTAAACTGAGAGAGTATTACTAATCCAAGAGAGTATTACTAAACTGAGAGAATATTACTAAACTGAGAGAATATTACTAAACTGAGAGAGCTGAGAGAGTATTACAAGACTGAGAGAGTATTACTAAACTGAGAGAGTTTTACTAAACTGAGAGAGTATTACTAACCCGAGAGTATTACTAAACTGAGAGAGTATTACTAAACTGAGAGAGCTGAGAGAGTATTACAAGACTGAGAGAGTATTACTAAACTGAGAGAGTTTTACTAAACTGAGAGAGTATTACTAACCCGAGAGTATTACTAAACTGAGAGAATATTACTAAACTGAGAGAATATTACTAAACTGAGAGAATATTACTAAACTGAGAGAATATTACTAAACTGAGAGAGCTGAGAGAATATTACTAAACTGAGAGAATATTACTAAACTGAGAGAGTATTACTAAACTGAGAGAGTATTACTAAACTGATAGAGCTGAGAGAATATTACTAAACTGAGAGAGTATTACTCAACTGAGAGAGTATTACTAATCTGAGAGAGTATTACTAAACTGAGAGAGTGTTACTAAACTGAGAGAATATTACTCAACTGAGAGAGTATTACTAAACTGAGAGAGCTGAGAGAATATTACTAAACTGAGAGATTATTACAAGACTGAGAGAGTATTACTAACCCGAGAGTATTACTAAACTGAGAGAATATTACTAAACTGAGAGAATATTACTAAACTGAGAGAATATTACTAAACTGAGAGAGCTGAGAGACTTTTACTAAACTGAGAGAGTATTACTAATCCAAGAGAGTATTACTAAACTGAGAGAATATTACTAAACTGAGAGAGCTGAGAGAATATTACTAAACTGAGAGAATATTATTAAACTGAGAGACCATTACTAAACTGAGAGAGTATTACTAAACTGAGAGAATATTACTAAACTGAGAGAGTATTACTAAACTGATAGAGCTGAGAGAATATTACTAAACTGAGAGAATATTACTCAACTGAGAGAGTATTACTAAACTGAGAGAGTATTACTAAACTGAGAGAATATTACTCAACTGAGAGAGTATTAACAACACTGAGAGAGTATTACTCAACTGAGAGAGTATTACCAAACTGAGAGAGTATTACTAAACTGAGAGAGTATTACTCAACTGAGAGAGTATTACTAAACTGAGAGAGTGTTAATAAACTGAGAGAATATTACTCAACTGAGAGAGTATTACAAAACTGAGAGAGTATTACCCAACAGAGAGTATTACTAAACTGAGAGAGTGTTACTAAACTGAGAGATTATTACTCAACTGTGAGAGTATTACAAAACTGAGAGAGTATTACTCAACTGAGAGAGTATTACTCAACTGAGAGAGTGTTACTAAACTGAGAGAGGATAACTCAACTGAGAGAGTATCACTAAACTGAGAGAGTAGAGAGAATATTACTAAACTGAGAGAGTATTACAAGACTGAGAGAGTATTACTAAACTGAGAGAGTATTACTAATCCAAGAGAGTATTACTAAACTGAGAGAATATTACTAAACTGAGAGAATATTACTAAACTGAGAGAGCTGAGAGAATATTACTAAACTGAGAGAATATTATTAAACTGAGAGAACATTACTAAATTGAGAGAGTATTACTAAACTGAGAGAATATTACTAAACTGAGAGAGTATTACTAAACTGATAGAGCTGAGAGAATATTACTAAACTGAGAGAATATTACTCAACTGAGAGAGTATTACTAAACTGAGAGAGTATTACTAAACTGAGAGAATATTACTCAACTGAGAGAGTATTAACAACACTGAGAGAGTATTACTCAACTGAGAGAGTATTACCAAACTGAGAGAGTATTACAAAACTGAGAGAGTATTACTAAACTGAGAGAGTGTTACTAAACTGAGAGATTATTACTCAACTGTGAGAGTATTACAAAACTGAGAGAGTATTACTCAACTGAGAGAGTATTACTCAACTGAGAGAGTATTACTAAACTGAGAGAGGATAACTCAACTGAGAGAGTATCACTAAACTGAGAGAGCTGAGAGAATATTACTAAACTGAGAGAGTTTTACTAAACTGAGAGAATATTTCTAACCCGAGAGAGTATTACTAAACTGAGAGAATATTACTAAACTGAGAGAATATTACTAAACTGAGAGAGTATTACTAAACTGAGAGAATATTACTAAACTGAGAGAATATTACTAAACTGAGAGAGTATTACTAAACTGAGAGAGTATTACTAAACTGAGAGAGTATTACTCAACTGAGTTAGTATTACTAAACTGAGAAATTGTTACTAAACTGAGAGAGTGTTACTAGACTGAGAGAGTATTACTAAACTGAGAGAGGATAACTCAACTGAGAGAGTATCACTAAACTGAGAGAGTAGAGAGAATATTACTAAACTGAGAGAGTATTACAAGACTGAGAGAGTATTACTAAACTGAGAGACTTTTACTAAACTGAGAGAGTATTACTAATCCAAGAGAGTATTACTAAACTGAGAGAATATTACTAAACTGAGAGAATATTACTAAACTGAGAGAGCTGAGAGAATATTACTAAACTGAGAGAACATTACTAAATTGAGAGAGTATTACTAAACTGAGAGAATATTACTAAACTGAGAGAGTATTACTAAACTGATAGAGCTGAGAGAATATTACTAAACTGAGAGAATATTACTCAACTGAGAGAGTATTACTAAACTGAGAGAGTATTACTAAACTGATAGAGCTGAGAGAATATTACTAAACTGAGAGAATATTACTCAACTGAGAGAGTATTACTAAACTGAGAGAGTGTTACTAAACTGAGAGATTATTACTCAACTGTGAGAGTATTACAAAACTGAGAGAATATTACTCAACTGAGAGAGTATTACTCAACTGAGAGAGTATTACTAAACTGAGAGAGGATAACTCAACTGAGAGAGTATCACTAAACTGAGAGAGTATCACTAAACTGAGAGAGTATTACTAAACTGAGAGAATATTACTAAACTGAGAGAGTATTACTAAACTGAGAGAGCTGAGAGAGTATTACTAAACTGAGAGAGTTTTACTAAACTGAGAAAGTACTTCTAACCCGAGAGAGTATTACTAAACTGAGAGAGTATTACTAAACTGAGAGAATATTACTAAACTGAGAGAATATTACTAAACTGAGAGAGTATTACTAAACTGAGAGAATATTACTAAACTGAGAGAATATTACTAAACTGAGAGAGTATTACTAAACTGAGAGAGTATTACTAAACTGAGAGAGTATTACTCAACTGAGTTAGTATTACTAAACTGAGAAATTGTTACTAAACTGAGAGAGTGTTACTAGACTGAGAGAGTATTACTAAACTGAGAGAGCTGAGAGAATATTACTAAACTGACAGAATATTACTAAACTGAGAGAATATTACTAAACTGACAGAATATTACTAAACTGAGAGAGTATTACTAAACAGAGAGTGTTACTAAACTGAGAGAGTATTACTAAACTGAGAGAGCTGAGAGAGTATTACAAGACTGAGAGAGTATTACTAAACTGAGAGAGTTTTACTAAACTGAGAGAGTATTACTAACCCGAGAGAGTATTACTAAACTGAGAGAATATTACTAAACTGAGAGAATATTGCAAAACTGAGAGAATATTACTAAACTGAGAGAGCTGAGAGAATATTACTAAACTGAGAGAATATTCCTAAACTGAGAGAGTATTACTAAACTGAGAGAATATTACTAAACTGAGAGAGTATTACTAAACTGATAGAGCTGAGAGAATATTCCTAAACTGAGAGAGTATTACAAGACTGAGAGAGTATTACTAAACTGAGAGACTTTTACTAAACTGAGAGAGTATTACTAATCCAAGAGAGTATTACTAAACTGAGAGAGTATTACTAAACTGAGAGAGTATTACTCAACTGAGAGAGTATTACTAAACTGAGAGAGTGTTAATAAACTGAGAGAGTATTACAAAACTGAGAGAGTATTACCCAACTGAGAGAGTATTACTAAACTGAGAGAGTGTTACTAAACTGAGAGATTATTACTCAACTGAGAGAGTATTAACAACACTGAGAGAGTATTACTCAACTGAGAGAGTATTACCAAACTGAGAGAGTATTACTCAACTGAGAGAGTATTACTCAACTGAGAGAGTATTACTAAACTGAGAGAGTGTTAATAAACTGAGAGAATATTACTCAACTGAGAGAGTATTACAAAACTGAGAGAGTATTACCCAACTGAGAGAGTATTACTAAACTGAGAGAGTGTTACTAAACTTAGAGATTATTACTCAACTGTGAGAGTATTACAAAACTGAGAGAGTATTACTCAACTGAGAGAGTATTACTCAGCTGAGAGAGTATTACTAAACTGAGAGAGTTTTACTAAACTGAGAGAATATTACTAACCCGAGAGAGTATTACTAAACTGAGAGAATATTACTAAACTGAGAGAATATTACTAAACTGAGAGAGTATTACTAAACTGAGAGAAAATTACTAAACTGAGAGAATATTACTAAACTGAGAGAGTATTACTAAACTGAGAGAGTATTACTCAACTGAGTTAGTATTACTAAACTGAGAAAGTGTTACTAAACTGAGAGAGTGTTACTAGACTGAGAGAGTATTACTAAACTGAGGGGAGCTGAGAGAGTATTACAAGACTGAGTGAGTATTACTAAACTGAGAGAGTTTTACTGAACTGAGAGAATATTACTAACCCGAGAGAGTATTACTAAACTGAGAGAATATTACTAAACTGAGAGAATATTACTAAACTGACAGAATATTACTAAACTGAGAGAGTATTACTAAACTGAGAGAATATTACTAAACTGAGAGAGTATTACTAAACTGAGAGAGCTGAGAGAAAATTACTAAACTGAGAGAATATTACTAAACTGAGAGAGTATTACTAAACTGAGAGAGTATTATTAAACTCAGAGAGTATTACTCAACTGAGTTAGTATTACTAAACTGAGAGTGTTACTAAACTGAGAGAGTGTTACTAGACTCAGAGAGTAATACTCAACTGAGAGACTATTACTAAACTGAGAGAGTATTACTAAACTGAGAGAGTATTACTCAACTGAGAGAGTATTACTAAACTGAGAGAGTGTTACTAAACTGAGAGAGTGTTACTAAACTGAGAGAATATTACTAAACTGAGAGAATATTGCAAAACTGAGAGAATATTACTAAACTGAGAGAATATTCCTAAACTGAGAGAGTATTACTAAACTGAGAGAATATTACTAAACTGAGAGAGTATTACTAAACTGATAGAGCTGAGAGAATATTCCTAAACTGAGAGAGTATTACAAGACTGAGAGAGTATTACTAAACTGAGAGACTTTTACTAAACTGAGAGAGTATTACTAATCCAAGAGAGTATTACTAAACTGATAGAGTATTACTAAACTGAGAGAGTATTACTCAACTGAGAGAGTATTACTAAACTGAGAGAGTGTTAATAAACTGAGAGAGTATTACAAAACTGAGAGAGTATTACCCAACTGAGAGAGTATTACTAAACTGAGAGAGTGTTACTAAACTGAGAGATTATTACTCAACTGAGAGAGTATTAACAACACTGAGAGAGTATTACTCAACTGAGAGAGTATTACCAAACTGAGAGAGTATTACTCAACTGAGAGAGTATTACTCAACTGAGAGAGTATTACTAAACTGAGAGAGTGTTAATAAACTGAGAGAATATTACTCAACTGAGAGAGTATTACAAAACTGAGAGAGTATTACCCAACTGAGAGAGTATTACTAAACTGAGAGAGTGTTACTAAACTTAGAGATTATTACTCAACTGTGAGAGTATTACAAAACTGAGAGAGTATTACTCAACTGAGAGAGTATTACTCAGCTGAGAGAGTATTACTAAACTGAGAGAGTTTTACTAAACTGAGAGAATATTACTAAACTGAGAGAGTATTACTAAACTGAGAGAGTATTACTCAACTGAGTTAGTATTACTAAACTGAGAAAGTGTTACTAAACTGAGAGAGTGTTACTAGACTGAGAGAGTATTACTAAACTGAGGGGAGCTGAGAGAGTATTACAAGACTGAGTGAGTATTACTAAACTGAGAGAGTTTTACTGAACTGAGAGAATATTACTAACCCGAGAGAGTATTACTAAACTGAGAGAATATTACTAAACTGAGAGAATATTACTAAACTGACAGAATATTACTAAACTGAGAGAGTATTACTAAACTGAGAGAATATTACTAAACTGAGAGAGTATTACTAAACTGAGAGAGCTGAGAGAAAATTACTAAACTGAGAGAATATTACTAAACTGAGAGAGTATTACTAAACTGAGAGAGTATTATTAAACTCAGAGAGTATTACTCAACTGAGTTAGTATTACTAAACTGAGAGTGTTACTAAACTGAGAGAGTGTTACTAGACTCAGAGAGTAATACTCAACTGAGAGACTATTACTAAACTGAGAGAGTATTACTAAACTGAGAGAGTATTACTCAACTGAGAGAGTATTACTAAACTGAGAGAGTGTTACTAAACTGAGAGAGTGTTACTAGACTGAGAAAGTATTACTAAACTGAGAGAGTGTTCCTAAACTGAGAGAGTATTACTAAACTGAGAGAGCTGAGAGAGTATTACAAGACTGAGAGAGTATTACTAAACTGAGAGAGTTTTACTAAACTGAGAGAGTATTACTAACCCGAGAGTATTACTAAACTGAGAGAATATTACTAAACTGAGAGAATATTACTAAACTGAGAGAATATTACTAAACTGAGAGAATATTACTAAACTGAGAGAGCTGAGAGAATATTACTAAACTGAGAGAATATTACTAAACTGAGAGAGTATTACTAAACGGAGAGAGTATTACTAAACTGATAGAGCTGAGAGAATATTACTCAACTGAGAGAGTATTACTAATCTGAGAGAGTATTACTAAACTGAGAGAGTGTTACTAAACTGAGAGAATATTACTCAACTGAGAGAGTATTACTAAACTGAGAGAGCTGAGAGAATATTACTAAACTGAGAGATTATTACAAGACTGAGAGAGTATTACTAACCCGAGAGTATTACTAAACTGAGAGAATATTACTAAACTGAGAGAATATTACTAAACTGAGAGAATATTACTAAACTGAGAGAGCTGAGAGACTTTTACTAAACTGAGAGAGTATTACTAATCCAAGAGAGTATTACTAAACTGAGAGAATATTACTAAACTGAGAGAGCTGAGAGAATATTACTAAACTGAGAGAATATTATTAAACTGAGAGACCATTACTAAACTGAGAGAGTATTACTAAACTGAGAGAATATTACTAAACTGAGAGAGTATTACTAAACTGATAGAGCTGAGAGAATATTACTAAACTGAGAGAATATTACTCAACTGAGAGAGTATTACTAAACTGAGAGAGTATTACTAAACTGAGAGAATATTACTCAACTGAGAGAGTATTAACAACACTGAGAGAGTATTACTCAACTGAGAGAGTATTACCAAACTGAGAGAGTATTACTAAACTGAGAGAGTATTACTCAACTGAGAGAGTATTACTAAACTGAGAGAGTGTTAATAAACTGAGAGAATATTACTCAACTGAGAGAGTATTACAAAACTGAGAGAGTATTACCCAACTGAGAGAGTATTACTAAACTGAGAGAGTGTTACTAAACTGAGAGATTATTACTCAACTGTGAGAGTATTACAAAACTGAGAGAGTATTACTCAACTGAGAGAGTATTACTCAACTGAGAGAGTGTTACTAAACTGAGAGAGGATAACTCAACTGAGAGAGTATCACTAAACTGAGAGAGTAGAGAGAATATTACTAAACTGAGAGAGTATTACAAGACTGAGAGAGTATTACTAAACTGAGAGAGTATTACTAATCCAAGAGAGTATTACTAAACTGAGAGAATATTACTAAACTGAGAGAATATTACTAAACTGAGAGAGCTGAGAGAATATTACTAAACTGAGAGAATATTATTAAACTGAGAGAACATTACTAAATTGAGAGAGTATTACTAAACTGAGAGAATATTACTAAACTGAGAGAGTATTACTAAACTGATAGAGCTGAGAGAATATTACTAAACTGAGAGAATATTACTCAACTGAGAGAGTATTACTAAACTGAGAGAGTATTACTAAACTGAGAGAATATTACTCAACTGAGAGAGTATTAACAACACTGAGAGAGTATTAATCAACTGAGAGAGTATTACCAAACTGAGAGAGTATTACAAAACTGAGAGAGTATTACTAAACTGAGAGAGTGTTACTAAACTGAGAGATTATTACTCAACTGTGAGAGTATTACAAAACTGAGAGAGTATTACTCAACTGAGAGAGTATTACTCAACTGAGAGAGTATTACTAAACTGAGAGAGGATAACTCAACTGAGAGAGTATCACTAAACTGAGAGAGCTGAGAGAATATTACTAAACTGAGAGAGTTTTACTAAACTGAGAGAATATTTCTAACCCGAGAGAGTATTACTAAACTGAGAGAATATTACTAAACTGAGAGAATATTACTAAACTGAGAGAGTATTACTAAACTGAGAGAATATTACTAAACTGAGAGAATATTACTAAACTGAGAGAGTATTACTAAACTGAGAGAGTATTACTAAACTGAGAGAGTATTACTCAACTGAGTTAGTATTACTAAACTGAGAAATTGTTACTAAACTGAGAGAGTGTTACTAGACTGAGAGAGTATTACCTAACTGAGAGAGGATAACTCAACTGAGAGAGTATCACTAAACTGAGAGAGTAGAGAGAATATTACTAAACTGAGAGAGTATTACAAGACTGAGAGAGTATTACTAAACTGAGAGACTTTTACTAAACTGAGAGAGTATTACTAATCCAAGAGAGTATTACTAAACTGAGAGAATATTACTAAACTGAGAGAATATTACTAAACTGAGAGAGCTGAGAGAGTATTACAAGACTGAGAGAGTATTACTAAACTGAGAGAGTTTTACTAAACTGAGAGAGTATTACTAACCCGAGAGTATTACTAAACTGAGAGAGTATTACTAAACTGAGAGAGCTGAGAGAGTATTACAAGACTGAGAGAGTATTACTAAACTGAGAGAGTTTTACTAAACTGAGAGAGTATTACTAACCCGAGAGTATTACTAAACTGAGAGAGTATTACTAAACTGAGAGAGCTGAGAGAGTATTACTAAGACTGAGAGAGTATTACTAAACTGAGAGAGCTGAGAGAATATTACTAAACTGAGAGAATATTACTAAACTGAGAGAGTATTACTAAACTGAGAGAGTATTACTAAACTGATAGAGCTGAGAGAATATTACTAAACTGAGAGAGTATTACTCAACTGAGAGAGTATTACTAATCTGAGAGAGTATTACTAAACTGAGAGAGTGTTACTAAACTGAGAGAATATTACTCAACTGAGAGAGTATTACTAAACTGAGAGAGCTGAGAGAATATTACTAAACTGAGAGATTATTACAAGACTGAGAGAGTATTACTAACCCGAGAGTATTACTAAACTGAGAGAATATTACTAAACTGAGAGAATATTACTAAACTGAGAGAATATTACTAAACTGAGAGAGCTGAGAGACTTTTACTAAACTGAGAGAGTATTACTAATCCAAGAGAGTATTACTAAACTGAGAGAATATTACTAAACTGAGAGAGCTGAGAGAATATTACTAAACTGAGAGAATATTATTAAACTGAGAGACCATTACTAAACTGAGAGAGTATTACTAAACTGAGAGAATATTACTAAACTGAGAGAGTATTACTAAACTGATAGAGCTGAGAGAATATTACTAAACTGAGAGAATATTACTCAACTGAGAGAGTATTACTAAACTGAGAGAGTATTACTAAACTGAGAGAATATTACTCAACTGAGAGAGTATTAACAACACTGAGAGAGTATTACTCAACTGAGAGAGTATTACCAAACTGAGAGAGTATTACTAAACTGAGAGAGTATTACTCAACTGAGAGAGTATTACTAAACTGAGAGAGTGTTAATAAACTGAGAGAATATTACTCAACTGAGAGAGTATTACAAAACTGAGAGAGTATTACCCAACTGAGAGAGTATTACTAAACTGAGAGAGTGTTACTAAACTGAGAGATTATTACTCAACTGTGAGAGTATTACAAAACTGAGAGAGTATTACTCAACTGAGAGAGTATTACTCAACTGAGAGAGTGTTACTAAACTGAGAGAGGATAACTCAACTGAGAGAGTATCACTAAACTGAGAGAGTAGAGAGAATATTACTAAACTGAGAGAGTATTACAAGACTGAGAGAGTATTACTAAACTGAGAGAGTATTACTAATCCAAGAGAGTATTACTAAACTGAGAGAATATTACTAAACTGAGAGAATATTACTAAACTGAGAGAGCTGAGAGAATATTACTAAACTGAGAGAATATTATTAAACTGAGAGAACATTACTAAATTGAGAGAGTATTACTAAACTGAGAGAATATTACTAAACTGAGAGAGTATTACTAAACTGATAGAGCTGAGAGAATATTACTAAACTGAGAGAATATTACTCAACTGAGAGAGTATTACTAAACTGAGAGAGTATTACTAAACTGAGAGAATATTACTCAACTGAGAGAGTATTAACAACACTGAGAGAGTATTACTCAACTGAGAGAGTATTACCAAACTGAGAGAGTATTACAAAACTGAGAGAGTATTACTAAACTGAGAGAGTGTTACTAAACTGAGAGATTATTACTCAACTGTGAGAGTATTACAAAACTGAGAGAGTATTACTCAACTGAGAGAGTATTACTCAACTGAGAGATTATTACTAAACTGAGAGAGGATAACTCAACTGAGAGAGTATCACTAAACTGAGAGAGCTGAGAGAATATTACTAAACTGAGAGAGTTTTACTAAACTGAGAGAATATTTCTAACCCGAGAGAGTATTACTAAACTGAGAGAATATTACTAAACTGAGAGAATATTACTAAACTGAGAGAGTATTACTAAACTGAGAGAATATTACTAAACTGAGAGAATATTACTAAACTGAGAGAGTATTACTAAACTGAGAGAGTATTACTAAACTGAGAGAGTATTACTCAACTGAGTTAGTATTACTAAACTGAGAAATTGTTACTAAACTGAGAGAGTGTTACTAGACTGAGAGAGTATTACTAAACTGAGAGAGGATAACTCAACTGAGAGAGTATCACTAAACTGAGAGAGTAGAGAGAATATTACTAAACTGAGAGAGTATTACAAGACTGAGAGAGTATTACTAAACTGAGAGACTTTTACTAAACTGAGAGAGTATTACTAATCCAAGAGAGTATTACTAAACTGAGAGAATATTACTAAACTGAGAGAATATTACTAAACTGAGAGAGCTGAGAGAATATTACTAAACTGAGAGAATATTATTAAACTGAGAGAACATTACTAAATTGAGAGAGTATTACTAAACTGAGAGAATATTACTAAACTGAGAGAGTATTACTAAACTGATAGAGCTGAGAGAATATTACTAAACTGAGAGAATATTACTCAACTGAGAGAGTATTACTAAACTGAGAGAGTATTACTAAACTGATAGAGCTGAGAGAATATTACTAAACTGAGAGAATATTACTCAACTGAGAGAGTATTACTAAACTGAGAGAGTGTTACTAAACTGAGAGATTATTACTCAACTGTGAGAGTATTACAAAACTGAGAGAATATTACTCAACTGAGAGAGTATTACTCAACTGAGAGAGTATTACTAAACTGAGAGAGGATAACTCAACTGAGAGAGTATCACTAAACTGAGAGAGTATCACTAAACTGAGAGAGTATTACTAAACTGAGAGAATATTACTAAACTGAGAGAGTATTACTAAACTGAGAGAGCTGAGAGAATATTACTAAACTGAGAGAGTTTTACTAAACTGAGAAAATATTTCTAACCCGAGAGAGTATTACTAAACTGAGAGAATATTACTAAACTGAGAGAATATTACTAAACTGAGAGAATATTACTAAACTGAGAGAGTATTACTAAACTGAGAGAATATTACTAAACTGAGAGAATATTACTAAACTGAGAGAGTATTACTAAACTGAGAGAGTATTACTAAACTGAGAGAGTATTACTCAACTGAGTTAGTATTACTAAACTGAGAAATTGTTACTAAACTGAGAGAGTGTTACTAGACTGAGAGAGTATTACTAAACTGAGAGAGCTGAGAGAATATTACTAAACTGACAGAATATTACTAAACTGAGAGAATATTACTAAACTGACAGAATATTACTAAACTGAGAGAGTATTACTAAACAGAGAGTGTTACTAAACTGAGAGAGTATTACTAAACTGAGAGAGCTGAGAGAGTATTACAAGACTGAGAGAGTATTACTAAACTGAGAGAGTTTTACTAAACTGAGAGAGTATTACTAACCCGAGAGAGTATTACTAAACTGAGAGAATATTACTAAACTGAGAGAATATTGCAAAACTGAGAGAATATTACTAAACTGAGAGAGCTGAGAGAATATTACTAAACTGAGAGAATATTCCTAAACTGAGAGAGTATTACTAAACTGAGAGAATATTACTAAACTGAGAGAGTATTACTAAACTGATAGAGCTGAGAGAATATTCCTAAACTGAGAGAGTATTACAAGACTGAGAGAGTATTACTAAACTGAGAGACTTTTACTAAACTGAGAGAGTATTACTAATCAAAGAGAGTATTACTAAACTGAGAGAGTATTACTAAACTGAGAGAGTATTACTCAACTGAGAGAGTATTACTAAACTGAGAGAGTGTTAATAAACTGAGAGAGTATTACAAAACTGAGAGAGTATTACCCAACTGAGAGAGTATTACTAAACTGAGAGAGTGTTACTAAACTGAGAGATTATTACTCAACTGAGAGAGTATTAACAACACTGAGAGAGTATTACTCAACTGAGAGAGTATTACCAAACTGAGAGAGTATTACTCAACTGAGAGAGGATTACTCAACTGAGAGAGTATTACTAAACTGAGAGAGTGTTAATAAACTGAGAGAATATTACTCAACTGAGAGAGTATTACAAAACTGAGAGAGTATTACCCAACTGAGAGAGTATTACTAAACTGAGAGAGTGTTACTAAACTTAGAGATTATTACTCAACTGTGAGAGTATTACAAAACTGAGAGAGTATTACTCAACTGAGAGAGTATTACTCAGCTGAGAGAGTATTACTAAACTGAGAGAGTTTTACTAAACTGAGAGAATATTACTAACCCGAGAGAGTATTACTAAACTGAGAGAATATTACTAAACTGAGAGAATATTACTAAACTGAGAGAGTATTACTAAACTGAGAGAAAATTACTAAACTGAGAGAATATTACTAAACTGAGAGAGTATTACTAAACTGAGAGAGTATTACTCAACTGAGTTAGTATTACTAAACTGAGAAAGTGTTACTAAACTGAGAGAGTGTTACTAGACTGAGAGAGTGTTACTAAACTGAGAGATTATTACTCAACTGTGAGAGTATTACTAAACTGATAGAGCTGAGAGAATATTACTAAACTGAGAGAATATTACTCAACTGAGAGAGTATTACTAAACTGAGAGAGTATTACTAAACTGATAGAGCTGAGAGAATATTACTAAACTGAGAGAATATTACTCAACTGAGAGAGTATTACTAAACTGAGAGAGTGTTACTAAACTGAGAGATTATTACTCAACTGTGAGAGTATTACAAAACTGAGAGAGTATTACTCAACTGAGAGAGTATTACTCAACTGAGAGAGTATTACTAAACTGAGAGAGGATAACTCAACTGAGAGAGTATCACTAAACTGAGAGAGTATCACTAAACTGAGAGAGTATTACTAAACTGAGAGAGTATTACTAAACTGAGAGAATATTACTAAACTGAGAGAATATTACTAAACTGAGAGAGTATTACTAAACTGAGAGAGTATTACTAAACTGAGAGAGTATTACTCAACTGAGTTAGTATTACTAAACTGAGAAATTGTTACTAAACTGAGAGAGTGTTACTAGACTGAGAGAGTATTACTAAACTGAGAGAGCTGAGAGAATATTACTAAACTGACAGAATATTACTAAACTGAGAGAATATTACTAAACTGACAGAATATTACTAAACTGAGAGAGTATTACTAAACAGAGAGTGTTACTAAACTGAGAGAGTATTACTAAACTGAGAGAGCTGAGAGAGTATTACAAGACTGAGAGAGTATTACTAAACTGAGAGAGTTTTACTAAACTGAGAGAGTATTACTAACCCGAGAGAGTATTACTAAACTGAGAGAATATTACTAAACTGAGAGAATATTGCAAAACTGAGAGAATATTACTAAACTGAGAGAGCTGAGAGAATATTACTAAACTGACAGAATATTACTAAACTGAGAGAATATTACTAAACTGACAGAATATTACTAAACTGAGAGAGTATTACTAAACAGAGAGTGTTACTAAACTGAGAGAGTTTTACTAAACTGAGAAAATATTTCTAACCCGAGAGAGTATTACTAAACTGAGAGAATATTACTAAACTGAGAGAATATTACTAAACTGAGAGAATATTACTAAACTGAGAGAGTATTACTAAACTGAGAGAATATTACTAAACTGAGAGAATATTACTAAACTGAGAGAGTATTACTAAACTGAGAGAGTATTACTAAACTGAGAGAGTATTACTCAACTGAGTTAGTATTACTAAACTGAGAAATTGTTACTAAACTGAGAGAGTGTTACTAGACTGAGAGAGTATTACTAAACTGAGAGAGCTGAGAGAATATTACTAAACTGACAGAATATTACTAAACTGAGAGAATATTACTAAACTGACAGAATATTACTAAACTGAGAGAGTATTACTAAACTGAGAGAGTGTTACTAAACTGAGAGAGTATTACTAAACTGAGAGAGCTGAGAGAGTATTACAAGACTGAGAGAGTATTACTAAACTGAGAGAGTTTTACTAAACTGAGAGAGTATTACTAACCCGAGAGAGTATTACTAAACTGAGAGAATATTACTAAACTGAGAGAATATTGCAAAACTGAGAGAATATTACTAAACTGAGAGAGCTGAGAGAATATTACTAAACTGACAGAATATTACTAAACTGAGAGAATATTACTAAACTGACAGAATATTACTAAACTGAGAGAGTATTACTAAACAGAGAGTGTTACTAAACTGAGAGAGTATTACTAAACTGAGAGAGCTGAGAGAGTATTACAAGACTGAGAGAGTATTACTAAACTGAGAGAGTTTTACTAAACTGAGAGAGTATTACTAACCCGAGAGAGTATTACTAAACTGAGGGAATATTACTAAACTGAGAGAATATTGCAAAACTGAGAGAATATTACTAAACTGAGAGAGCTGAGAGAATATTACTAAACTGAGAGAATATTCCTAAACTGAGAGAGTATTACTAAACTGAGAGAATATTACTAAACTGAGAGAGTATTACTAAACTGATAGAGCTGAGAGAATATTCCTAAACTGAGAGAGTATTACAAGACTGAGAGAGTATTACTAAACTGAGAGACTTTTACTAAACTGAGAGAGTATTACTAATCCAAGAGAGTATTACTAAACTGAGAGAGTATTACTAAACTGAGAGAGTATTACTCAACTGAGAGAGTATTACTAAACTGAGAGAGTGTTAATAAACTGAGAGAGTATTACTAAACTGAGAGAGTATTACCCAACTGAGAGAGTATTACTAAACTGAGAGAGTATTACTAAACTGAGAGATTATTACTCAACTGAGAGAGTATTAACAACACTGAGAGAGTATTACTCAACTGAGAGAGTATTACCAAACTGAGAGAGTATTACTCAACTGAGAGAGTATTACTCAACTGAGAGAGTATTACTAAACTGAGAGAGTGTTAATAAACTGAGAGAATATTACTCAACTGAGAGAGTATTACAAAACTGAGAGAGTATTACCCAACTGAGAGAGTATTACTAAACTGAGAGAGTGTTACTAAACTGAGAGATTATTACTCAACTGTGAGAGTATTACAAAACTGAGAGAGTATTACTCAACTGAGAGAGTATTACTCAGCTGAGAGAGTATTACTAAACTGAGAGAGTTTTACTAAACTGAGAGAATATTACTAACCCGAGAGAGTATTACTAAACTGAGAGAATATTACTAAACTGAGAGAATATTACTAAACTGAGAGAGTATTACTAAACTGAGAGAAAATTACTAAACTGAGAGAATATTACTAAACTGAGAGAGTATTACTAAACTGAGAGAGTATTACTCAACTGAGTTAGTATTACTAAACTGAGAAAGTGTTACTAAACTGAGAGAGTGTTACTAGACTGAGAGAGTATTACTAAACTGAGGGGAGCTGAGAGAGTATTACAAGACTGAGTGAGTATTACTAAACTGAGAGAGTTTTACTGAACTGAGAGATATTACTAACCCGAGAGAGTATTACTAAACTGAGAGAATATTACTAAACTGAGAGAATATTACTAAACTGACAGAATATTACTAAACTGAGAGAATATTACTAAACTGAGAGAGTATTACTAAACTGAGAGAGCTGAGAGAAAATTACTAAACTGAGAGAATATTACTAAACTGAGAGAGTATTACTAAACTGAGAGAGTATTATTAAACTCAGAGAGTATTACTCAACTGAGTTAGTATTACTAAACTGAGAAAGTGTTACTAAACTGAGAGAGTGTTACTAGACTCAGAGAGTATTACTCAACTGAGAGACTATTACTAAACTGAGAGAGTATTACTAAACTGAGAGAGTATTACTCAACTGAGAGAGTATTACTAAACTGAGAGAGTGTTACTAAACTGAGAGAGTGTTACTAGACTGAGAAAGTATTACTAAACTGAGAGAGTGTTCCTAAACTGAGAGAGTATTACTAAACTGAGAGAGTTTTACTAAACTGAGAGAGTATTACTAACCCGAGAGTATTACTAAACTGAGAGAATATTACTAAACTGAGAGAATATTACTAAACTGAGAGAATATTACTAAACTGAGAGAATATTACTAAACTGAGAGAATATTACTAAACTGAGAGAGCTGAGAGAATATTACTAAACTGAGAGAATATTACTAAACTGAAAAAGTATTACTAAACTGAGAGAGTATTACTAAACTGATAGAGCTGAGAGAATATTACTAAACTGAGAGAGTATTACTCAACTGAGAGAGTATTACTAATCTGAGAGAGTATTACTAAACTGAGAGAGTGTTACTAAACTGAGAGAATATTACTCAACTGAGAGAGTATTACTAAACTGAGAGAGCTGAGAGAATATTACTAAACTGAGAGATTATTACAAGACTGAGAGAGTATTACTAACCCGAGAGTATTACTAAACTGAGAGAATATTACTAAACTGAGAGAATATTACTAAACTGAGAGAATATTACTAAACTGAGAGAGCTGAGAGACTTTTACTAAACTGAGAGAGTATTACTAATCCAAGAGAGTATTACTAAACTGAGAGAATGTTACTAAACTGAGAGAATATTCCTAAACTGAGAGAGTATTACTAAACTGAGAGAATATTACTAAACTGAGAGAGTATTACTAAACTGATAGAGCTGAGAGAATATTCCTAAACTGAGAGAGTATTACAAGACTGAGAGAGTATTACTAAACTGAGAGACTTTTACTAAACTGAGAGAGTATTACTAATCCAAGAGAGTATTACTAAACTGAGAGAGTATTACTAAACTGAGAGAGTATTACTCAACTGAGAGAGTATTACTAAACTGAGAGAGTGTTAATAAACTGAGAGAGTATTACAAAACTGAGAGAGTATTACCCAACTGAGAGAGTATTACTAAACTGAGAGAGTGTTACTAAACTGAGAGATTATTACTCAACTGAGAGAGTATTAACAACACTGAGAGAGTATTACTCAACTGAGAGAGTATTACCAAACTGAGAGAGTATTACTCAACTGAGAGAGTATTACTCAACTGAGAGAGTATTACTAAACTGAGAGAGTGTTAATAAACTGAGAGAATATTACTCAACTGAGAGAGTATTACAAAACTGAGAGAGTATTACCCAACTGAGAGAGTATTACTAAACTGAGAGAGTGTTACTAAACTTAGAGATTATTACTCAACTGTGAGAGTATTACAAAACTGAGAGAGTATTACTCAACTGAGAGAGTATTACTCAGCTGAGAGAGTATTACTAAACTGAGAGAGTTTTACTAAACTGAGAGAATATTACTAACCCGAGAGAGTATTACTAAACTGAGAGAATATTACTAAACTGAGAGAATATTACTAAACTGAGAGAGTATTACTAAACTGAGAGAAAATTACTAAACTGAGAGAATATTACTAAACTGAGAGAGTATTACTAAACTGAGAGAGTATTACTCAACTGAGTTAGTATTACTAAACTGAGAAAGTGTTACTAAACTGAGAGAGTGTTACTAGACTGAGAGAGTATTACTAAACTGAGGGGAGCTGAGAGAGTATTACAAGACTGAGTGAGTATTACTAAACTGAGAGAGTTTTACTGAACTGAGAGATATTACTAACCCGAGAGAGTATTACTAAACTGAGAGAATATTACTAAACTGAGAGAATATTACTAAACTGACAGAATATTACTAAACTGAGAGAAAATTACTAAACTGAGAGAATATTACTAAACTGAGAGAGTATTACTAAACTGAGAGAGTATTATTAAACTCAGAGAGTATTACTCAACTGAGTTAGTATTACTAAACTGAGAAAGTGTTACTAAACTGAGAGAGTGTTACTAGACTCAGAGAGTATTACTCAACTGAGAGACTATTACTAAACTGAGAGAGTATTACTAAACTGAGAGAGTATTACTCAACTGAGAGAGTATTACTAAACTGAGAGAGTGTTACTAAACTGAGAGAGTGTTACTAGACTGAGAAAGTATTACTAAACTGAGAGAGTGTTCCTAAACTGAGAGAGTATTACTAAACTGAGAGAGCTGAGAGAGTATTACAAGACTGAGAGAGTATTACTAAACTGAGAGAGTTTTACTAAACTGAGAGAGTATTACTAACCCGAGAGTATTACTAAACTGAGAGAATATTACTAAACTGAGAGAGTGTTACTAAACTGAGAGAGTGTTACTAGACTGAGAAAGTATTACTAAACTGAGAGAGTGTTCCTAAACTGAGAGAGTATTACTAAACTGAGAGAGCTGAGAGAGTATTACAAGACTGAGAGAGTATTACTAAACTGAGAGAGTTTTACTAAACTGAGAGAGTATTACTAACCCGAGAGTATTACTAAACTGAGAGAATATTACTAAACTGAGAGAATATTACTAAACTGAGAGAATATTACTAAACTGAGAGAATATTACTAAACTGAGAGAGCTGAGAGAATATTACTAAACTGAGAGAGTATTACTAAACTGAGAGAGTATTACTCAACTGAGAGAGTATTACTAAACTGAGAGAGTGTTACTAAACTGAGAGAGTGTTACTAGACTGAGAAAGTATTACTAAACTGAGAGAGTGTTCCTAAACTGAGAGAGTATTACTAAACTGAGAGAGCTGAGAGAGTATTACAAGACTGAGAGAGTATTACTAAACTGAGAGAGTTTTACTAAACTGAGAGAGTATTACTAACCCGAGAGTATTACTAAACTGAGAGAATATTACTAAACTGAGAGAATATTACTAAACTGAGAGAATATTACTAAACTGAGAGAGTATTACTAAACTGAGTGAGTATTACTAAACTGATAGAGCTGAGAGAATATTACTAAACTGAGAGAGTATTACTCAACTGAGAGAGTATTACTAATCTGAGAGAGTATTACTAAACTGAGAGAGTGTTACTAAACTGAGAGAATATTACTCAACTGAGAGAGTATTACTAAACTGAGAGAGCTGAGAGAATATTACTAAACTGAGAGATTATTACAAGACTGAGAGAGTATTACTAACCCGAGAGTATTACTAAACTGAGAGAATATTACTAAACTGAGAGAATATTACTAAACTGAGAGAATATTACTAAACTGAGAGAGCTGAGAGACTTTTACTAAACTGAGAGAGTATTACTAATCCAAGAGAGTATTACTAAACTGAGAGAATATTACTAAACTGAGAGAGCTGAGAGAATATTACTAAACTGAGAGAATATTATTAAACTGAGAGACCATTACTAAACTGAGAGAGTATTACTAAACTGAGAGAATATTACTAAACTGAGAGAGTATTACTAAACTGATAGAGCTGAGAGAATATTACTAAACTGAGAGAATATTACTCAACTGAGAGAGTATTACTAAACTGAGAGAGTATTACTAAACTGAGAGAATATTACTCAACTGAGAGAGTATTAACAACACTGAGAGAGTATTACTCAACTGAGAGAGTATTACCAAACTGAGAGAGTATTACAAAACTGAGAGAGTATTACTAAACTGAGAGAGTGTTACTAAACTGAGAGATTATTACTCAACTGTGAGAGTATTACAAAACTGAGAGAGTATTACTCAACTGAGAGAGTATTACTCAACTGAGAGAGTATTACTAAACTGAGAGAGGATAACTCAACTGAGAGAGTATCACTAAACTGAGAGAGTATCACTAAACTGAGAGAGTATTACTAAACTGAGAGAATATTACTAAACTGAGAGAGTATTACTAAACTGAGAGAGCTGAGAGAATATTACTAAACTGAGAGAGTTTTACTAAACTGAGAGAATATTTCTAACCCGAGAGAGTATTACTAAACTGAGAGAATATTACTAAACTGAGAGAATATTACTAAACTGAGAGAGTATTACTAAACTGAGAGAATATTACTAAACTGAGAGAATATTACTAAACTGAGAGAGTATTACTAAACTGAGAGAGTATTACTAAACTGAGAGAGTATTACTCAACTGAGTTAGTATTACTAAACTGAGAAATTGTTACTAAACTGAGAGAGTGTTACTAGACTGAGAGAGTATTACTAAACTGAGAGAGGATAACTCAACTGAGAGAGTATCACTAAACTGAGAGAGTAGAGAGAATATTACTAAACTGAGAGAGTATTACAAGACTGAGAGAGTATTACTAAACTGAGAGACTTTTACTAAACTGAGAGAGTATTACTAAT
The DNA here is from genome assembly GCF_045679555.1 of Salvelinus alpinus. Taxonomy (NCBI): domain Eukaryota; kingdom Metazoa; phylum Chordata; class Actinopteri; order Salmoniformes; family Salmonidae; genus Salvelinus; species Salvelinus alpinus. The sequence goes on along the minus strand of NC_092095.1, from coordinate 86,033,441 downwards.
CCAAGAGAGTATTACTAAACTGAGAGAATATTACTAAACTGAGAGAATATTACTAAACTGAGAGAGCTGAGAGAATATTACTAAACTGAGAGAATATTATTAAACTGAGAGAACATTACTAAATTGAGAGAGTATTACTAAACTGAGAGAATATTACTAAACTGAGAGAGTATTACTAAACTGATAGAGCTGAGAGAATATTACTAAACTGAGAGAATATTACTCAACTGAGAGAGTATTACTAAACTGAGAGAGTATTACTAAACTGATAGAGCTGAGAGAATATTACTAAACTGAGAGAATATTACTCAACTGAGAGAGTATTACTAAACTGAGAGAGTGTTACTAAACTGAGAGATTATTACTCAACTGTGAGAGTATTACAAAACTGAGAGAATATTACTCAACTGAGAGAGTATTACTCAACTGAGAGAGTATTACTAAACTGAGAGAGGATAACTCAACTGAGAGAGTATCACTAAACTGAGAGAGTATCACTAAACTGAGAGAGTATTACTAAACTGAGAGAATATTACTAAACTGAGAGAGTATTACTAAACTGAGAGAGCTGAGAGAATATTAATAAACTGAGAAAATATTTCTAACCCGAGAGAGTATTACTAAACTGAGAGAATATTACTAAACTGAGAGAATATTACTAAACTGAGAGAATATTACTAAACTGAGAGAGTATTACTAAACTGAGAGAATATTACTAAACTGAGAGAATATTACTAAACTGAGAGAGTATTACTAAACTGAGAGAGTATTACTAAACTGAGAGAGTATTACTCAACTGAGTTAGTATTACTAAACTGAGAAATTGTTACTAAACTGAGAGAGTGTTACTAGACTGAGAGAGTATTACTAAACTGAGAGAGCTGAGAGAATATTACTAAACTGACAGAATATTACTAAACTGAGAGAATATTACTAAACTGACAGAATATTACTAAACTGAGAGAGTATTACTAAACTGAGAGAGTGTTACTAAACTGAGAGAGTATTACTAAACTGAGAGAGCTGAGAGAGTATTACAAGACTGAGAGAGTATTACTAAACTGAGAGAGTTTTACTAAACTGAGAGAGTATTACTAACCCGAGAGAGTATTACTAAACTGAGAGAATATTACTAAACTGAGAGAATATTGCAAAACTGAGAGAATATTACTAAACTGAGAGAGCTGAGAGAATATTACTAAACTGAGATAATATTCCTAAACTGAGAGAGTATTACTAAACTGAGAGAATATTACTAAACTGAGAGAGTATTACTAAACTGATAGAGCTGAGAGAATATTCCTAAACTGAGAGAGTATTACAAGACTGAGAGAGTATTACTAAACTGAGAGACTTTTACTAAACTGAGAGAGTATTACTAATCCAAGAGAGTATTACTAAACTGAGAGAGTATTACTAAACTGAGAGAGTATTACTCAACTGAGAGAGTATTACTAAACTGAGAGAGTGTTAATAAACTGAGAGAGTATTACAAAACTGAGAGAGTATTACCCAACTGAGAGAGTATTACTAAACTGAGAGAGTGTTACTAAACTGAGAGATTATTACTCAACTGTGAGAGTATTACAAAACTGAGAGAGTATTACTCAACTGAGAGAGTATTACTCAACTGAGAGAGTATTACTCAACTGAGAGAGGATAACTCAACTGAGAGAGTATCACTAAACTGAGAGAGTATCACTAAACTGAGAGAGTATTACTAAACTGAGAGAATATTACTAAACTGAGAGAGTATTACTAAACTGAGAGAGCTGAGAGAATATTACTAAACTGAGAGAGTAGAGAGAATATTACTAAACTGAGAGAGTATTACAAGACTGAGAGAGTATTACTAAATTGAGAGACTTTTACTAAACTGAGAGAGTATTACTAATCCAAGAGAGTATTACTAAACTGAGAGAATATTACTAAACTGAGAGAATATTACTAAACTGAGAGAGTAGAGAGAATATTACTAAACTGAGAGAGTATTACAAGACTGAGAGAGTATTACTAAATTGAGAGACTTTTACTAAACTGAGAGAGTATTACTAATCCAAGAGAGTATTACTAAACTGAGAGAATATTACTCAACTGAGAGAGTATTACTAAACTGAGAGAGTATTACTAAACTGAGAGAGTATTACTCAACTGAGAGAGTATTACTCAACTGAGAGAGTATTACTCAACTGAGAGAGGATAACTCAACTGAGAGAGTATCACTAAACTGAGAGAGTATCACTAAACTGAGAGAGTATTACTAAACTGAGAGAATATTACTAAACTGAGAGAGTATTACTAAACTGAGAGAGCTGAGAGAATATTACTAAACTGAGAGAGTAGAGAGAATATTACTAAACTGAGAGAGTATTACAAGACTGAGAGAGTATTACTAAATTGAGAGACTTTTACTAAACTGAGAGAGTATTACTAATCCAAGAGAGTATTACTAAACTGAGAGAATATTACTAAACTGAGAGAATATTACTAAACTGAGAGAGTAGAGAGAATATTACTAAACTGAGAGAGTATTACAAGACTGAGAGAGTAATACTAAATTGAGAGACTTTTACTAAACTGAGAGAGTATTACTAATCCAAGAGAGTATTACTAAACTGAGAGAATATTACTCAACTGAGAGAGTATTACTAAACTGAGAGAGTATTACTAAACTGATAGAGCTGAGAGAATATTACTAAACTGAGAGAATATTACTCAACTGAGAGAGTATTACTAAACTGAGAGAGTGTTACTAAACTGAGAGATTATTACTCAACTGTGAGAGTATTACAAAACTGAGAGAATATTACTCAACTGAGAGAGTATTACTCAACTGAGAGAGTATTACTAAACTGAGAGAGGATAACTCAACTGAGAGAGTATCACTAAACTGAAAGAGTATCACTAAACTGAGAGAGTATTACTAAACTGAGAGAATATTACTAAACTGAGAGAGTATTACTAAACTGAGAGAGCTGAGAGAATATTACTAAACTGAGAGAGTTTTACTAAACTGAGAGAATATTTCTAACCCGAGAGAGTATTACTAAACTGAGAGAATATTACTAAACTGAGAGAATATTACTAAACTGAGAGAATATTACTAAACTGAGAGAGTATTACTAAACTGAGAGAATATTACTAAACTGAGAGAATATTACTAAACTGAGAGAGTATTACTAAACTGAGAGAGTATTACTAAACTGAGAGAGTATTACTCAACTGAGTTAGTATTACTAAACTGAGAAATTGTTACTAAACTGAGAGAGTGTTACTAGACTGAGAGAGTATTACTAAACTGAGAGAGCTGAGAGAATATTACTAAACTGACAGAATATTACTAAACTGAGAGAATATTACTAAACTGACAGAATATTACTAAACTGAGAGAGTATTACTAAACTGAGAGAGTGTTACTAAACTGAGAGAGTATTACTAAACTGAGAGAGCTGAGAGAGTATTACAAGACTGAGAGAGTATTACTAAACTGAGAGAGTTTTACTAAACTGAGAGAGTATTACTAACCCGAGAGAGTATTACTAAACTGAGAGAATATTACTAAACTGAGAGAATATTGCAAAACTGAGAGAATATTACTAAACTGAGAGAGCTGAGAGAATATTACTAAACTGAGAGAATATTCCTAAACTGAGAGAGTATTACTAAACTGAGAGAATATTACTAAACTGAGAGAGTATTACTAAACTGATAGAGCTGAGAGAATATTCCTAAACTGAGAGAGTAATACAAGACTGAGAGAGTATTACTAAACTGAGAGACTTTTACTAAACTGAGAGAGTATTACTAATCCAAGAGAGTATTACTAAACTGAGAGAGTATTACTAAACTGAGAGAGTATTACTCAACTGAGAGAGTATTACTAAACTGAGAGAGTGTTAATAAACTGAGAGAGTATTACAAAACTGCGAGAGTATTACCCAACTGAGAGAGTATTACTAAACTGAGAGAGTGTTACTAAACTGAGAGATTATTACTCAACTGTGAGAGTATTACAAAACTGAGAGAGTATTACTCAACTGAGAGAGTATTACTCAACTGAGAGAGTATTACTCAACTGAGAGAGGATAACTCAACTGAGAGAGTATCACTAAACTGAGAGAGTATCACTAAACTGAGAGAGTATTACTAAACTGAGAGAATATTACTAAACTGAGAGAGTATTACTAAACTGAGAGAGCTGAGAGAATATTACTAAACTGAGAGAGTTTTACTAAACTGAGAGAATATTACTAACCCGAGAGAGTATTACTAAACTGAGAGAATATTACTTAACTGAGAGAATATTACTAAACTGAGAGAGTATTACTAAACTGAGAGAATATTACTAAACTGAGAGAATATTACTAAACTGAGAAAGTATTACTAAACTGAGAGAGTATTACTCAACTGAGTTAGTATTACTAAACTGAGAAAGTGTTACTAAACTGAGAGAGTGTTACTAGACTGAGAGAGTATTACTAAACTGAGAGAGCTGAGAGAGTATTACAAGATTGAGTGAGTATTACTAAACTGAGAGAGTTTTAGTAAACTGAGAGAATATTACTAACCCGAGAGAGTATTACTAAACTGAGAGAATATTATTAAACTGAGAGAATATTACTAAACTGACAGAATATTACTAAACTGAGAGAGTGTTACTAAACTGAGAGAGTATTACTAAACTGAGAGAGCTGAGAGAGTATTACAAGACTGAGAGAGTATTACTAAACTGAGAGAGTTTTACTAAACTGAGAGAGTATTACTAACCCGAGAGAGTATTACTAAACTGAGAGAATATTACTAAACTGAGAGAATATTACTAAACTGAGAGAGCTGAGAGAATATTACTAAACTGAGAGAATATTACTAAACTGAGAGAGTATTATTAAACTGATAGAGCTGAGAGAATATTACTAAACTGAGAGAATATTACTAAACTGAGAGAGTATTACTAAACTGAGAGAATATTACTAAACTGAGAGAGTGTTACTAAACTGAGAGAGTGTTACTAAACTGAGAGAGTTTTACTAAACTGAGAGAATATTACTAACCCGAGAGAGTATTACTAAACTGAGAGAGTATTACTAAACTGAGAGAATATTACTAAACTGAGAGAGTGCTACTAGACTGAGATAATATTACTAAACTGAGAGATCTGAGAGAATATTACTAAACTGAGAGAATATTACTAAACTGAGAGAGTATTACTAAACTGAGAGAATATTACTAAACTGAGAGAGTGTTACTAAACTGAGAGAGTGTTACTAGACTGAGAGAGTATTACTAAACTGAGAGAGTGTTACTAAACTGAGAGAGCTGAGAGAATATTACTAAACTGAGAGAGTATTACTAAACTGATAGAGCTGAGAGAATATTACTAAACTGAGAGAATATTACTCAACTGAGAGAGTATTAACAACACTGAGAGAGTATTACTCAACTGAGAGAGTATTACCAAACTGAGAGAGTATTACTAAACTGAGAGAGTATTACTCAACTGAGAGAGTATTACTAAACTGAGAGAGTGTTAATAAACTGAGAGAATATTACTCAACTGAGAGAGTATTACAAAACTGAGAGAGTATTACCCAACTGAGAGAGTATTACTAAACTGAGAGAGTGTTACTAAACTGAGAGATTATTACTCAACTGTGAGAGTATTACAAAACTGAGAGAGTATTACTCAACTGAGAGAGTATTACTCAGCTGAGAGAGTATTACTAAACTGAGAGAGTTTTACTAAACTGAGAGAATATTACTAACCCGAGAGAGTATTACTAAACTGAGAGAATATTACTAAACTGAGAGAATATTACTAAACTGAGAGAGTATTACTAAACTGAGAGAAAATTACTAAACTGAGAGAATAGTACTAAACTGAGAGAGTATTACTAAACTGAGAGAGTATTACTCAACTGAGTTAGTATTACTAAACTGAGAACGTGTTACTAAACTGAGAGAGTGTTACTAGACTGAGAGAGTGTTACTAGACTGAGAGAGTATTACTAAACTGAGAGAGCTGAGAGAGTATTACAAAACTGAGTGAGTATTACTAAACTGATAGAGTTTTACTGAACTGTGAGAATATTACTAATCCGAGAGAGTATTACTAAACTGAGAGAGTATTACTAAACTGAGAGAATATTACTAAACTGAGAGAGTGTTACTAGACTGAGATAATATTACTAAACTGAGAGATCTGAGAGAATATTACTAAACTGAGAGAATATTACTAAACTGAGAGAGTATTACTAAACTGAGAGAATATTACTAAACTGAGAGAGTGTTACTAAACTGAGAGAGTGTTGCTAGACTGAGAGAGTATTACTAAACTGAGAGAGTGTTACTAAACTGAGAGAGTATTACTAAACTGAGAGCTGAGAGAGTATTACAAGACTGAGAGAGTATTACTAAACTGAGAGAGTTTTACTAAACTGAGAGAGTATTACTAACCCAAGAGAGTATTACTAAACTGAGAGAATATTACTAAACTGAGAGAGCTGAGAGAATATTACTAAACTGTGAGAATATTACTAAACTGAGAGAACATTACTAAACTGAGAGAGTATTACTAAACTGAGAGAGTATTACTAAACTGAGAGAGTATTACTAAACTGATAGAGCTGAGAGAATATTACTAAACTGAGAGAATATTACCCAACTGAGAGAGTATTAACAACACTGAGAGAGTATTACTAAACTGAGAGAGTATTACCAAACTGAGAGAGTATTACTAAACTGAGAGAGTATTACTCAACTGAGAGAGTATTACTAAACTGAGAGAGTGTTAATAAACTGAGAGAATATTACTAAACTGAGAGAGTATTACTAAACTGAGAGAGTATTACTAAACTGAGAGAGTATTACTAAACTGAGAGAGTGTTACTAAACTGAGAGATTATTACTCAACTGTGAGAGTATTACAAAACTGAGAGAGTATTACTCAACTGAGAGAGTATTACTCAGCTGAGAGAGTATTACTAAACTGAGAGAGTTTTACTAAACTGAGAGAATATTACTAACCCGAGAGAGTATTACTAAACTGAGAGAATATTACTAAACTGAGAGAATATTACTAAACTGAGAGAGTATTACTAAACTGAGAGAAAATTACTAAACTGAGAGAATATTACTAAACTGAGAGAGTATTACTAAACTGAGAGAGTATTACTCAACTGAGTTAGTATTACTAAACTGAGAAAGTGTTACTAAACTGAGAGAGTGTTACTAGACTGAGAGAGTATTACTAAACTGAGGGGAGCTGAGAGAGTATTACAAGACTGAGTGAGTATTACTAAACTGAGAGAGTTTTACTGAACTGAGAGAATATTACTAACCCGAGAGAGTATTACTAAACTGAGAGAATATTACTAAACTGAGAGAATATTACTAAACTGACAGAATATTACTAAACTGAGAGAGTATTACTAAACTGAGAGAATATTACTAAACTGAGAGAGTATTACTAAACTGAGAGAGCTGAGAGAAAATTACTAAACTGAGAGAATATTACTAAACTTAGAGAGTATTACTAAACTGAGAGAGTATTATTAAACTCAGAGAGTATTACTCAACTGAGTTAGAATTACTAAACTGAGAAAGTGTTACTAAACTGAGAGAGTGTTACTAGACTCAGAGAGTATTACTCAACTGAGAGACTATTACTAAACTGAGAGAGTATTACTAAACTGAGAGAGTATTACTCAACTGAGACAGTATTACTAAACTGAGAGAGTGTTACTAAACTGAGAGAGTGTTACTAGACTGAGAAAGTATTACTAAACTGAGAGAGTGTTCCTAAACTGAGAGAGTATTACTAAACTGAGAGAGCTGAGAGAGTATTACAAGACTGAGAGAGTATTACTAAACTGAGAGAGTTTTACTAAACCTAGAGAGTATTACTAACCCGAGAGTATTACTAAACTGAGAGAATATTACTAAACTGAGAGAATATTACTAAACTGAGAGAATATTACTAAACTGAGAGAATATTACTAAACTGAGAGAGCTGAGAGAATATTACTAAACTGAGAGAATATTAATAAACTGAGAGAGTATTACTAAACTGAGAGAGTATTACTAAACTGATAGAGCTGAGAGAATATTACTAAACTGAGAGAGTATTACTCAACTGAGAGAGTATTACTAATCTGAGAGAGTATTACTAAACTGAGAGAGTGTTACTAAACTGAGAGAATATTACTCAACTGAGAGAGTATTACTAAACTGAGAGAGCTGAGAGAATATTACTAAACTGAGAGATTATTACAAGACTGAGAGAGTATTACTAACCCGAGAGTATTACTAAACTGAGAGAGTATTACTAAACTGAGAGAATATTACTAAACTGAGAGAGTATTACTAAACTGAGAGAGCTGAGAGAATATTACTAAACTGAGAGAATATTATTAAACTGAGAGACCATTACTAAACTGAGAGAGTATTACTAAACTGAGAGAATATTACTAAACTGAGAGAGTATTACTAAACTGATAGAGCTGAGAGAATATTACTAAACTGAGAGAATATTACTCAACTGAGAGAGTATTACTAAACTGAGAGAGTATTACTAAACTGAGAGAATATTACTCAACTGAGAGAGTATTAACAACACTGAGAGAGTATTACTCAACTGAGAGAGTATTACCAAACTGAGAGAGTATTACTAAACTGAGAGAGTATTACTCAACTGAGAGAGTATTACTAAACTGAGAGAGTGTTAATAAACTGAGAGAATATTACTCAACTGAGAGAGTATTACAAAACTGAGAGAGTATTACCCAACTGAGAGAGTATTACTAAACTGAGAGAGTGTTACTAAACTGAGAGATTATTACTCAACTGTGAGAGTATTACAAAACTGAGAGAGTATTACTCAACTGAGAGAGTATTACTCAACTGAGAGAGTATTACTAAACTGAGAGAGGATAACTCAACTGAGAGAGTATCACTAAACTGAGAGAGTAGAGAGAATATTACTAAACTGAGAGAGTATTACAAGACTGAGAGAGTATTACTAAACTGAGAGACTTTTACTAAACTGAGAGAGTATTACTAATCCAAGAGAGTATTACTAAACTGAGAGAATATTACTAAACTGAGAGAGTTTTACTAAACTGAGAGAATATTACTAACCCGAGAGAGTATTACTAAACTGAGAGAATATTACTAAACTGAGAGAATATTACTAAACTGAGAGAGTATTACTAAACTGAGAGAAAATTACTAAACTGAGAGAATAGTACTAAACTGAGAGAGTATTACTAAACTGAGAGAGTATTACTCAACTGAGTTAGTATTACTAAACTGAGAACGTGTTACTAAACTGAGAGAGTGTTACTAGACTGAGAGAGTGTTACTAGACTGAGAGAGTATTACTAAACTGAGAGAGCTGAGAGAGTATTACAAAACTGAGTGAGTATTACTAAACTGATAGAGTTTTACTGAACTGAGAGAATATTACTAATCCGAGAGAGTATTACTAAACTGAGAGAGTATTACTAAACTGAGAGAATATTACTAAACTGAGAGAGTGTTACTAGACTGAGATAATATTACTAAACTGAGAGATCTGAGAGAATATTACTAAACTGAGAGAATATTACTAAACTGAGAGAGTATTACTAAACTGAGAGAATATTACTAAACTGAGAGAGTGTTACTAAACTGAGAGAGTGTTGCTAGACTGAGAGAGTATTACTAAACTGAGAGAGTGTTACTAAACTGAGAGAGTATTACTAAACTGAGAGCTGAGAGAGTATTACAAGACTGAGAGAGTATTACTAAACTGAGAGAGTTTTACTAAACTGAGAGAGTATTACTAACCCAAGAGAGTATTACTAAACTGAGAGAATATTACTAAACTGAGAGAGCTGAGAGAATATTACTAAACTGTGAGAATATTATTAAACTGAGAGAACATTACTAAACTGAGAGAGTATTACTAAACTGAGAGAATATTACTAAACTGAGAGAGTATTACTAAACTGATAGAGCTGAGAGAATATTACTAAACTGAGAGAATATTACTCAACTGAGAGAGTATTAACAACACTGAGAGAGTATTACTCAACTGAGAGAGTATTACCAAACTGAGAGAGTATTACTCAACTGAGAGAGTATTACTCAACTGAGAGAGTATTACTAAACTGAGAGAGTGTTAATAAACTGAGAGAATATTACTCAACTGAGAGAGTATTACAAAACTGAGAGAGTATTACCCAACTGAGAGAGTATTACTAAACTGAGAGAGTGTTACTAAACTTAGAGATTATTACTCAACTGTGAGAGTATTACAAAACTGAGAGAGTATTACTCAACTGAGAGAGTATTACTCAGCTGAGAGAGTATTACTAAACTGAGAGAGTTTTACTAAACTGAGAGAATATTACTAACCCGAGAGAGTATTACTAAACTGAGAGAATATTACTAAACTGAGAGAATATTACTAAACTGAGAGAGTATTACTAAACTGAGAGAAAATTACTAAACTGAGAGAATATTACTAAACTGAGAGAGTATTACTAAACTGAGAGAGTATTACTCAACTGAGTTAGTATTACTAAACTGAGAAAGTGTTACTAAACTGAGAGAGTGTTACTAGACTGAGAGAGTATTACTAAACTGAGGGGAGCTGAGAGAGTATTACAAGACTGAGTGAGTATTACTAAACTGAGAGAGTTTTACTGAACTGAGAGAATATTACTAACCCGAGAGAGTATTACTAAACTGAGAGAATATTACTAAACTGAGAGAATATTACTAAACTGACAGAATATTACTAAACTGAGAGAGTATTACTAAACTGAGAGAATATTACTAAACTGAGAGAGTATTACTAAACTGAGAGAGCTGAGAGAAAATTACTAAACTGAGAGAATATTACTAAACTTAGAGAGTATTACTAAACTGAGAGAGTATTATTAAACTCAGAGAGTATTACTCAACTGAGTTAGTATTACTAAACTGAGAAAGTGTTACTAAACTGAGAGAGTGTTACTAGACTCAGAGAGTATTACTCAACTGAGAGACTATTACTAAACTGAGAGAGTATTACTAAACTGAGAGAGTATTACTCAACTGAGACAGTATTACTAAACTGAGAGAGTGTTACTAAACTGAGAGAGTGTTACTAGACTGAGAAAGTATTACTAAACTGAGAGAGTGTTCCTAAACTGAGAGAGTATTACTAAACTGAGAGAGCTGAGAGAGTATTACAAGACTGAGAGAGTATTACTAAACTGAGAGAGTTTTACTAAACCTAGAGAGTATTACTAACCCGAGAGTATTACTAAACTGAGAGAATATTACTAAACTGAGAGAATATTACTAAACTGAGAGAATATTACTAAACTGAGAGAGCTGAGAGAATATTACTAAACTGAGAGAATATTAATAAACTGAGAGAGTATTACTAAACTGAGAGAGTATTACTAAACTGATAGAGCTGAGAGAATATTACTAAACTGAGAGAGTATTACTAAACTGAGAGAGTATTACTAATCTGAGAGAGTATTACTAAACTGAGAGAGTGTTACTAAACTGAGAGAATATTACTCAACTGAGAGAGTATTACTAAACTGAGAGAGCTGAGAGAATATTACTAAACTGAGAGATTATTACAAGACTGAGAGAGTATTACTAACCCGAGAGTATTACTAAACTGAGAGAATATTACTAAACTGAGAGAATATTACTAAACTGAGAGAATATTACTAAACTGAGAGAGCTGAGAGAATATTACTAAACTGAGAGAATATTATTAAACTGAGAGACCATTACTAAACTGAGAGAGTATTACTAAACTGAGAGAATATTACTAAACTGAGAGAGTATTACTAAACTGATAGAGCTGAGAGAATATTACTAAACTGAGAGAATATTACTCAACTGAGAGAGTATTACTAAACTGAGAGAGTATTACTAAACTGAGAGAATATTACTCAACTGAGAGAGTATTAACAACACTGAGAGAGTATTACTCAACTGAGAGAGTATTACCAAACTGAGAGAGTATTACTAAACTGAGAGAGTATTACTCAACTGAGAGAGTATTACTAAACTGAGAGAGTGTTAATAAACTGAGAGAATATTACTCAACTGAGAGAGTATTACAAAACTGAGAGAGTATTACCCAACTGAGAGAGTATTACTAAACTGAGAGAGTGTTACTAAACTGAGAGATTATTACTCAACTGTGAGAGTATTACAAAACTGAGAGAGTATTACTCAACTGAGAGAGTATTACTCAACTGAGAGAGTGTTACTAAACTGAGAGAGGATAACTCAACTGAGAGAGTATCACTAAACTGAGAGAGTAGAGAGAATATTACTAAACTGAGAGAGTATTACAAGACTGAGAGAGTATTACTAAACTGAGAGACTTTTACTAAACTGAGAGAGTATTACTAATCCAAGAGAGTATTACTAAACTGAGAGAATATTACTAAACTGAGAGAATATTACTAAACTGAGAGAGCTGAGAGAATATTACTAAACTGAGAGAATATTATTAAACTGAGAGAACATTACTAAATTGAGAGAGTATTACTAAACTGAGAGAATATTACTAAACTGAGAGAGTATTACTAAACTGATAGAGCTGAGAGAATATTACTAAACTGAGAGAATATTACTCAACTGAGAGAGTATTACTAAACTGAGAGAGTATTACTAAACTGAGAGAATATTACTCAACTGAGAGAGTATTAACAACACTGAGAGAGTATTACTCAACTGAGAGAGTATTACCAAACTGAGAGAGTATTACAAAACTGAGAGAGTATTACTAAACTGAGAGAGTGTTACTAAACTGAGAGATTATTACTCAACTGTGAGAGTATTACAAAACTGAGAGAGTATTACTCAACTGAGAGAGTATTACTCAACTGAGAGAGTATTACTAAACTGAGAGAGGATAACTCAACTGAGAGAGTATCACTAAACTGAGAGAGTATCACTAAACTGAGAGAGTATTACTAAACTGAGAGAATATTACTAAACTGAGAGAGTATTACTAAACTGAGAGAGCTGAGAGAATATTACTAAACTGAGAGAGTTTTACTAAACTGAGAGAATATTTCTAACCCGAGAGAGTATTACTAAACTGAGAGAATATTACTAAACTGAGAGAATATTACTAAACTGAGAGAGTATTACTAAACTGAGAGAATATTACTAAACTGAGAGAATATTACTAAACTGAGAGAGTATTACTAAACTGAGAGAGTATTACTAAACTGAGAGAGTATTACTCAACTGAGTTAGTATTACTAAACTGAGAAATTGTTACTCAACTGAGAGAGTATCACTAAACTGAGAGAGTAGAGAGAATATTACTAAACTGAGAGAGTATTACAAGACTGAGAGAGTATTACTAAACTGAGAGACTTTTACTAAACTGAGAGAGTATTACTAATCCAAGAGAGTATTACTAAACTGAGAGAATATTACTAAACTGAGAGAATATTACTAAACTGAGAGAGCTGAGAGAATATTACTAAACTGAGAGAATATTATTAAACTGAGAGAACATTACTAAATTGAGAGAGTATTACTAAACTGAGAGAATATTACTAAACTGAGAGAGTATTACTAAACTGATAGAGCTGAGAGAATATTACTAAACTGAGAGAATATTACTCAACTGAGAGAGTATTACTAAACTGAGAGAGTATTACTAAACTGATAGAGCTGAGAGAATATTACTAAACTGAGAGAATATTACTCAACTGAGAGAGTATTACTAAACTGAGAGAGTGTTACTAAACTGAGAGATTATTACTCAACTGTGAGAGTATTACAAAACTGAGAGAATATTACTCAACTGAGAGAGTATTACTCAACTGAGAGAGTATTACTAAACTGAGAGAGGATAACTCAACTGAGAGAGTATCACTAAACTGAGAGAGTATCACTAAACTGAGAGAGTATTACTAAACTGAGAGAATATTACTAAACTGAGAGAGTATTACTAAACTGAGAGAGCTGAGAGAATATTACTAAACTGAGAGAGTTTTACTAAACTGAGAGAATATTTCTAACCCGAGAGAGTATTACTAAACTGAGAGAATATTACTAAACTGAGAGAATATTACTAAACTGAGAGAATATTACTAAACTGAGAGAGTATTACTAAACTGAGGGTTAGGGTTAGGGTTAGGGTTAGGGTTAAGGGTTAGGGTTAGGGTTAGGGTTAGGGTTAGGGTTAAGTTCAAAGAAAAACAGACGAATCTGATATGCACTGGCGGTTAGGGTTAGGGTTTGGGTTAGGGTTAGGGTTAGGTTCAAAGAAAAACAGACAAATCTGATATGCACTGGCACAGGCAACCCCTTTAGAATAAATGGTTTGGACTATTGTATAAGATACTTTAAAGACTAAAACCAAAAAAAAACATAGGTTTAAAAAAAGACCAGAACCAGGATTTAAGATTATAATCATAAATAAAATAGGTTAAGAACCAGGGATTCCACATTAAAAAAGATAATAAAAGCCAGGGGCTCCGCTCAGGGCTGTGATCTAAGGATTAAAATTAGGCATGAGGGTCTAGGTTAGGGTTAGAAATTAGGGTTAGGACTTAGGAGCTGGGGGTAAAGGTGAGAGTTCAGGTTAGGTTATGGTTAGGGTTAGGATTAGAGTATAGGTCAGGATTAGAATAGGATCAAGTATGGAGGGTTAGGGTTAGGGTTAGGCATGAAAATCTCAGGGTTAGGGTTAGGATTAGAGTATAGGTCAGGAAACATAAGATCAAATATGGGGGAGCAAGGGTTAAGGTTAGGCATGAAGATCTCGGGGTTAGGGTTAGGATTAGGGTTAGCTTAGGGTTAGAGTATAGGTCAGGAAAAATAAGAGCAAGTATGGGGGAGCAAGGGTTAAGGTTAGGCTTACGGTAAGGAGAACCACCCAATGAACAAACAAAAAGAATAAATAAATTAATAGCTGAAAAAGACAATCATAAGTGTTAGCAAACAATGGCTATTTAACCAAGTACAAATCATACCACACTAAAAGATAGAAGTGCTTTAAATTCAGAAAGTGCTATAGAAATCTCCACAAACAATACATAAATTAAAATCACACCACGCGAGAAAAATTCAAAAGGATATAAAAATAAGTGCCATCGTATTTATAGTCCATATTCAAAAAGTATAAAAATAAATCCATAAATAATTAAATAAACATTTATAATGGGCAGCTCTCCCACCATCCCCCACTACCTCCCCCACCCAATCCTCCATGTCACTGTCCTGGAGAGGCCCCTTCTCATGAGGTAAGTAAGCCAAACTAAATTTAATATTTTTCATTCAGGCCCTTAGGATCTACCGTGTTAAGACGCGCAATCAAATTCTTTCCATCCCCTGTCGTTGTGTCCTGGACCAGCTCCCATTTGTTTCCAGCCCAAAAATACTCAAACCCTCCACTGCATGTAGGCCAAAATGCAAGTACAATACCGTACTCTTATTACCTTTAGCCATATAGTATAAATGTTGTTTTAGTCTGGCAAGTAATGTATTGTTTGTTTCTCCTATATAAATCTTTTGGCACAATTTACACTTGATCCCATAGATCAAGTTTGCAGTGGACAATTCGACCCTCTGTCTTATAGGGAACCCCTGTCCAGAGAAGGCATTAACAATATATTTGGGTCTCCCCAGATATTTATCAAATTTATTAGGTGCCTCTTTCGTCTGGAAGGCAGAGTGGACTAACCTATCTCCGAGATTTTTGTTTCTTCTGTAGGCTGAGATTACTTCCCAGTCTGCCAGCCCTTCCACCGCTTGTTGAGCTTCCCTGAAATTAGACCTCAAGGTCCTATTAAATCCACCCAGGTTCCCAGAGTATGTTATAACAACGGGTATCAAATTGTTTGTTTTAACTATTTTATTGTAACCCCCTTCCCTGCCAAATAATTCTCCTACCTCTGCCTTTATCCCCCTAAGGAAGCGTTTGGAATATCCCCGTGGCCCCAAAGCTCTAAAAAGGATGGTTGTGGCCTCCTCCACGTGCTCACCCAATGTACAGATTCTATTGAACCGGATCAGCTGAGATTTAATGATCCCTCTAAAGGTATGTTTTGGATGATAACTTGTTTTATGTAGCAGGGCATGCCTATCGGTCTCTTTGAAGAAGACTTTAGTTGCCAATGATTTAGTTAAACCATCTGAACCTCCAAAGAAAACCTGGGTGTCCAAAAATTCTAGTTTTTCCCTTTGTATATTATGAGAAGTTGTAATGGCAGGATGATGTGTATTGAGGGTTTCTAAAAAACACTCAAAGTCCTGCATAGAACTCACCCAAATTCCAAAGATGTCATCCAAGTACCTGAGATATAGTAAAGGAAGGGTCTCACATTTAAGAAAAGCTGTCTCCTCCCAAAAACCCATATATAAGTTGGCAAAGGCTGGAGCAAACTTCTTGCCCATGGCAGTGCCATGGATCTGAAGATAAAACTCATCATTAAAATTGAAGTCATTCCTCAAAAGACTTAATTCCAACAGATCTAAGATCTCCTTATCCGGGCGCTGAGGGTCAGGAAACCTATCAAAGGCTTGTTTTACTGCCCGCAGTCCCAAAGAAGTTTCAATGTTTGTATATAATGAGTTAATATCCACAGAGAATAAGAACGCCCCTAGTGGTAGTTCGAGACCTTTAAGTTTGTCAACAAAATCATATGTGTCCTTAACATAAGAGGCATGCTTCTGAGATAGCGGATTAATAAAATAGTCAATATATTCAGCGATTCGATACGATTCCGATCCACAGTCACTAACAATTGGGCGGCCACTAGGGATCTGGAAGGGCACAGACCACTCTTCCAAAGGTTTATGAATTTTTGGAAGAAGATAAAATTGTCGCGGTCGTGGTATCTCAGGGCCCAACAGGTAAGTATATTGTTTGGAAGTAATAAACTGCTTTTCAAGCAATTCCCCCAATATCCCCTTGATCATGTTTTGAGTCTCAGATTGGATAGAGTGGTCTAATAGAACATAATTTTTTGCGTTGTTCAATTGCCTGTTAGCCTCCAACAAATACTGTACTCTGTCCATGATTACAATCTGTGATCCTTTATCCGCAGGTTTAATGACTATACTCTGATTGGATCCCAACGATTTAATAATGTCTAGCTCCAATTGCGTAATATTACCCCTAGTGACTGGCCCAGGTCGGAACCTCCTAAATGCATCCAGGTCCTTCCTGATCAGTGTTTGAATGGGGGGAGATACCGATTGTACTCTAGGTTCCCAAACCGAGGGATCTATAAAAGGCACAAAAGGAATATCAGTTTCATAATTAAAATGATCCAACAATTTTAACCTCCTATGGTATAGGTGTAGGTCCCTGCGAAGCTCCATCCTGTCCAGTATTCCCGGAGTGGGGATGAAAGACAATCCCCGTTCCAATACCTTTCTTTCCATCTTAGAGAGCCTGTATGAGTGTGAGAGATTAGTAATATTGGAGTGTGGAGCTGTATCAAGGCACTGTTCTCCCCTTACATGTTTAAATTATCCAGCCAAGAGTTAAAGATCATATTTCCTGTTTCAGATGTCCAATGTACTGGATCACGTGGCAGTGTGTGAAACCTAAGTTTACTTATCTCAGGTAGATAGTTGCATTGCTCTAGGATTTTTTGGTTAAGTTGATCCAAGAGTGACTGTTGTTGTTTGTCTAATCTGTCTGAATAGTTAATGATGGGCACGTAGATTATGGCATTCGGAAATTTACTCTCGGCCATTTTTAGCAGTTGTTGTAGTTGCTTCCAGGAGGTCAACGCTAGCTGTTTCGACAGGCAGTTGTTTAAACCCCCCGATAGTACCACCTTCTCCACTGTTGGGTATTGTTCTAACTTTTCTACTACCCCTTTTAGATGGTGGAATGTAGCACCAGGGAAGCTATCTGCCTGTACTCTAGGGTCAGTAAATCTAGGTATCCGTGAGATATTAGAGTCTCCAATTATCACAATTGGTTTTTTAATTGTCAATTCCCAATCCCAAATTTTCCTAATAGAGTTTGGGTGTCTAACTGGTTCAAAGCAGGTAGAAGTAGACTCCCTGGCAGGTAGAATAATCACTGGGTTAGAAGAAACCCCTGGATTCACTTCGACTGTAACAGATCCCAATGTTTTACTCTGACCTGGTTCAAGAGGTGACGGCCCCGAAGAGAACAGCAGCGGGAGGACCGGAGCGGCCGCCACGTGGGACTCCCCGGGGGGCTCAGACAAGGACGTATTCAAAGAAGATTCCGTTTTGTCGTCACTTATCATCATATGTTCATCCCCCTCTCGGGTCCCAAGGGCAGCCCCACACGGGTCCCGCTCCCCTCCAACTCCGGGGACCTCCTGGCCAGAGTCAGATAGAGAGGAAATAGTATTACTGCATGTTAAAATGACATTACTATATAAAAGCCTCTTAGGACTGTGAATAAAAGCCGCGTTCACCTGTGTTTGTTTCCCAATATCCACCCCACCTGGCACTAGCTCTGTGGTCAGTGGGTCTCCAGTAAGTACTTGGGGTCTCGGGGAATGTATATCAGCCATGACTAGTTTAGTTTTACCCTGCTCAAGCTCTAGAGCTGGTAGACTGGGAGGCCTCCTAGGGGGGCTCCTTTTAGGTCTGTTTTTAGCCCCACCGTTGACTAGCCCACTGGCCGGCCTAACATTTAGGGTTAGGGTTAGGGTTAGGGTTAG
>NC_092095.1:85989758-86012258 GCF_045679555.1 Salvelinus alpinus | reverse complement strand
GGAAAGGACATAGCCGATTTTCTGAAGAGTTCAACATAGAATATTTTCAGACATTTTTTTGGAAAGCTCTATAAATCACTGAGGCCGGCCCCCACCGACTTGGGCCCGTAGTATGGTGCTCCCATAACGGGCATTGAGGTGTGTAGCCCATCGAAAATCATTTAAATTCGATTTGAACATATGCACCTGGTAACCCAAAAGAGGGCACATAGCCGTTTTTCTGAGCTGTCCAACATAGAAAGTTTTCAGACCTTTATTTCAAAAGCTCCATAAATCCCTCAAACCGGCCCCCATTGACTTGGCCCCGCAGTATGGTGCTCCCAAGTCGGGCATTGAGGTGTGTAGCCCATTTAAAAGCATTTAAAACCATTATAAAATTGTGGGCCTGGTAACCCATAAGTAAAAACATAAGGTGATGTCAGTAGGCTAGTCCTTATATATTTTTTTAATAAGCTCCAATAATCACTCAGGCCGGCCCCAACTGACTTGGCCCCGTAGTATGGTGCTCCCACAGTTGGCACTGGTGAATGTAGGCCATTTAAAGTCATTTTAAGCCGTTTTAAAAATATGCACCTGGTAACCCAAAAGAGGGCACTTAGAAAATATTCGAGAGGAAAGGACATAGCCGATTTTCTGAAGAGTTCAACATAGAATATTTTCAGACATTTTTTTGGAAAGCTCTATAAATCACTCAGGCCGGCCCCCACCGACTTGGGCCCGTAGTATGGTGCTCCCATAGCGGGCATTGAGGTGTGTAGCCCATTTAAAGGCATTTAAATTCGATTTGAATAAATGCACCTGGTAACCTAAAAGTGGGCACATAGAATATTTTCGAGAGGAAAGGACATAGCCGATTTTCTGAAGAGTTCAACATAGAATATTTTCTGACTTTTTTTTGGAAAGCTCTATAAATCACTCAGACCGGCCCCCACTGACTTGGGCCCATAGTATGGTGTTCCTAAGTCGGGCATTGAGGTGAGTAGCCCATCTAAATGAATTTAAATTCGTTATAAATATATGCACCTGGTAACCCATAGGTAAAAACATAAGGTGATGTCAGTAGGCTAGTCCTTATATATTTTTCTAAAAGCTCCATAAATCCCTTAGGCCGGCCCCCACTGACTTGGGCCCATAGTATGGTGCTCCCAAGTCGGGCATTTAGGTATGTAGCCCATTTAAAAGCATTTACATTCGCTTTAAATATATCCACCTGGTAACCTAAAAGTGGGCACATAGAATATTTTCGAGAGGAAAGGACATAGCCGATTTTCTGAAGAGTTCAACATAGAATATTTTCTGACTTTTTTTTGGAAAGCTCTATAAATCACTCAGACCGGCCCCCACTGACTTGGGCCCATAGTATGGTGCTCCCAAGTCTGGCATTGAGGTGAGTAGCCCATCTAAATGAATTTAAATTCTTTATAAATATATGCACCTGGTAACCCATAAGTAAAAACATAAGGTGATGTCAGTAGGCTAGTCCTTATATATTTTTCTAAAAGCTCCAATAATCACTCAGGCCGGCCCCCACTGACTTGTGCCCGCAGTATGGTGCTCCCAAGTCGGGCATTTAGGTATGTAGCCCATTTAAAAGCATTTACATTCGATTTAAATATATGCACCTGGTAACCTAAAAGTGGGCACATAGAATATTTTCGAGAGGAAAGGACATAGCCGATTTTCTGAAGAGTTCAACATAGAATATTTTCTGACTTTTTTTTGTAAAGCTCTATAAATCACTCAGACCGGCCCCCACTGACTTGTGCCCGCAGTATGATGCTCCCATAGCGGGCATTGAGGTGTGTAGCCCATCGAAAATCATTTAAAACCATTATAAAATTGTGGGCCTGGTAACCCAAAAAAAATACCAGGCGTACGGAAAAAAACACCAGGCGCACGGGATGATGGATTAGTCCAGACATTTTGTAAAAGCTCCACAAATCACTCAGGCCGGCCCCCACCGACTTGGCCCCGTAGTATGGATGTTCCATAGCGGGCATGTAGGTATGTAGCCCATTTAAAATCATTTTAAACCATTATAAAATTGTGGGCCTGGTAACCCAAAAGAGGGCACTTAGCCGTTTTTCTGAGCTGTCCAACATAGAAAGTATTCAGACCTTTTTCTAAAAGCTCCATAAATCCCTCAGGCCGGCCCCCACCGACTTGGCCCCGTAGTATGGTTGTTCCATAGCGGGCATTGAGGTGTGTAGCCCCTCTAAATTAATTTAAAACCATTATAAAATTGTGGGCCTGGTAACCTAAAAGAGGGCACTTAGAAAATATTCGAGAGGAAAGGACATAGCCGTTTTTCTGAAAAGTTCAACATAGAAAGTATTCAGACCTTTTTCTAAAAGCTCCATAAATCCCTCAGGCCGGCCCCCACCGACTTGGCCCCGTAGTATGATGCTCCCATAGCGGGCATTGAGGTGTGTAGCCCATCTAAAATCATTTAAATTCGTTTTGAACATATGCACCTGGTAACCCAAAAGAGGGGACATAGCCGTTTTTCTGAGCTGTCCAACATAGAAAATATTCAGACCTTTTTGTAAAAGCTCCATAAATCCCTCAGGCCGGCCCCCACCGACTTGGCCCCGTAGTATGATGCTCCCATAGCGGGCATTGAGGTGTGTAGCCCATCTAAAATCATTTAAATTCGTTTTGAACATATGCACCTGGTAACCCAAAAGAGGGCACTTAGCCGTTTTTCCTGAGCTGTCCAACATAGAAAATATTCAGACCTTTTTCTAAAAGCTCCATAAATCCCTCAGGCCGGCCCCCACCGACTTGGCCCCGTAGTATGGTTGTTCCATAGCGGGCATTGAGGTGTGTAGCCCCTCTAAATTAATTTAAAACCATTATAAAATTGTGGGCCTGGTAACCTAAAAGAGGGCACTTAGAAAATATTCGAGAGGAAAGGACATAGCCGTTTTTCTGAAAAGTTCAACATAGAAAGTATTCAGACCTTTTTCTAAAAGCTCCATAAATCCCTCAGGCCGGCCCCCACCGACTTGGCCCCGTAGTATGATGCTCCCATAGCGGGCATTGAGGTGTGTAGCCCATCTAAAATCATTTAAATTCGTTTTGAACATATGCACCTGGTAACCCAAAAGAGGGGACATAGCCGTTTTTCTGAGCTGTCCAACATAGAAAATATTCAGACCTTTTTGTAAAAGCTCCATAAATCCCTCAGGCCGGCCCCCACCGACTTGGCCCCGTAGTATGATGCTCCCATAGCGGGCATTGAGGTGTGTAGCCCATCTAAAATCATTTAAATTCGTTTTGAACATATGCACCTGGTAACCTAAAAGAGGGGACTTAGCCGTTTTTCTGAAAAGTTCAACATAGAAAGTTTGTTAGATTTGGGTTACCAGATGCCCTCTATTCGATTTGGGTTACCAGATGCCCTATGTTCGATTTGGGTTACCAGATGCCCTATGTTCGATTTGGGTTACCAGATGCCCTCTATTCGATTTGGGTTACCAGATGCCCTATGTTCGATTTGGGTTACCAGATGCCCTATGTTAAATTTGGGTTACCAGATGCACTGTTAGATTTGGGTTACCAGATGCCCTCTATTAGATTTGGGTTACCAGATGCCCTGTGTTCGATTTGGGTTACCAGATGCCCTATGTTCGATTTGGGTTACCAGATGCCCTATGTTAAATTTGGGTTACCAGATGCCCTCTATTCGATTTGGGTTACCAGATGCCCTATGTTCGATTTGGGTTACCAGATGCCCTCTATTAGATTTGGGTTACCAGATGCCCTCTATTATATTTGGGTTACCAGATGCCCTATGTTAGTTTTGGGTTACCAGATGCCCGAGGTCCGTTTTGGGTTACCAGGTGCACGCGGTCCGTAACAGCGGGACTATGGTCTTTAATGCCCGAGGAGGGGTGCTTAAGTGTGGGTGCCCTGGTTCGCCTGGTGTGCAAGGTTGTGGAGGGGGGGTGTCCCCGGCTGTAAGTCATGCCCAGAGAGAGGGGTGTTGACCCGGGCCAGTGAGTGAAGGCCTATTGGCCTGGAGGTCCGTGGTTCCACTGTCCTTATGGGGGGCAGAGTGGCCTTTCTTTTGGCCCTTTTTCCGATCACCATTTCCCGCATGAATTTTCAGCTATTTTTCGGCATTTCGGCATTTCGGCATTTCGGTATTTCGGTATTTAGGTATTTAGGTATTTCGGCATCAATGACGAACTTGTTAGGGTTAGGGTTAGGAAAAAACATAGCCGATTTTCTGAAGAGTTTTTATAAAAAAGTTCCATAAATCACTCAGGCCGGCCCCCACCGACTTGGGCCCGTAGTATGGTGCTCCCACAGTTGGCACTGGTGAATGTAGGCCATTTAAAGTCATTTTAAGCCGTTTTAAAAATATGCACCTGGTAACCCAAAAGAGGGCACTTAGAAAATATTCGAGAGGAAAGGACATAGCCGATTTTCTGAAGAGTTCAACATAGAATATTTTCAGACATTTTTTTGGAAAGCTCTATAAATCACTCAGGCCGGCCCCCACCGACTTGGGCCCGTAGTATGGTGCTCCCATAGCGGGCATTGAGGTGTGTAGCCCATTTAAAGGCATTTAAATTCGATTTGAATAAATGCACCTGGTAACCTAAAAGTGGGCACATAGAAAATATTCGAGAGGAAAAAACATAGCCGATTTTCTGAAGAGTTCAACATAGAATATTTTCAGAGCTTTTTTTGGAAAGCTCTATAAATCACTCAGGCCGGCCCCCACCGACTTGGGCCCGTAGTATGGTGCTCCCATAACGGGCATTGAGGTGTGTAGCCCATCGAAAATCATTTAAATTCGATTTGAACATATGCACCTGGTAACCCAAAAGAGGGCACATAGCCGTTTTTCTGAGCTGTCCAACATAGAAAGTTTTCAGACCTTTATTTCAAAAGCTCCATAAATCCCTCAAACCGGCCCCCATTGACTTGGCCCCGCAGTATGGTGCTCCCAAGTCGGGCATTGAGGTGTGTAGCCCATTTAAAAGCATTTAAAACCATTATAAAATTGTGGGCCTGGTAACCCATAAGTAAAAACATAAGGTGATGTCAGTAGGCTAGTCCTTATATATTTTTTTAATAAGCTCCAATAATCACTCAGGCCGGCCCCAACTGACTTGGCCCCGTAGTATGGTGCTCCCACAGTTGGCACTGGTGAATGTAGGCCATTTAAAGTCATTTTAAGCCGTTTTAAAAATATGCACCTGGTAACCCAAAAGAGGGCACTTAGAAAATATTCGAGAGGAAAGGACATAGCCGATTTTCTGAAGAGTTCAACATAGAATATTTTCAGACATTTTTTTGGAAAGCTCTATAAATCACTCAGGCCGGCCCCCACCGACTTGGGCCCGTAGTATGGTGCTCCCATAACGGGCATTGAGGTGTGTAGCCCATCGAAAATCATTTAAATTCGATTTGAACATATGCACCTGGTAACCCAAAAGAGGGCACATAGCCGTTTTTCTGAGCTGTCCAACATAGAAAGTTTTCAGACCTTTATTTCAAAAGCTCCATAAATCCCTCAAACCGGCCCCCATTGACTTGGCCCCGCAGTATGGTGCTCCCAAGTCGGGCATTGAGGTGTGTAGCCCATTTAAAAGCATTTAAAACCATTATAAAATTGTGGGCCTGGTAACCCATAAGTAAAAACATAAGGTGATGTCAGTAGGCTAGTCCTTATATATTTTTTTAATAAGCTCCAATAATCACTCAGGCCGGCCCCAACTGACTTGGCCCCGTAGTATGGTGCTCCCACAGTTGGCACTGGTGAATGTAGGCCATTTAAAGTCATTTTAAGCCGTTTTAAAAATATGCACCTGGTAACCCAAAAGAGGGCACTTAGAAAATATTCGAGAGGAAAGGACATAGCCGATTTTCTGAAGAGTTCAACATAGAATATTTTCAGACATGTTTTTGGAAAGCTCTATAAATCACTGAGGCCGGCCCCCACCGACTTGGGCCCGTAGTATGGTGCTCCCATAACGGGCATTGAGGTGTGTAGCCCATCGAAAATCATTTAAATTCGATTTGAACATATGCACCTGGTAACCCAAAAGAGGGCACATAGCCGTTTTTCTGAGCTGTCCAACATAGAAAGTTTTCAGACCTTTATTTCAAAAGCTCCATAAATCCCTCAAACCGGCCCCCATTGACTTGGCCCCGCAGTATGGTGCTCCCAAGTCGGGCATTGAGGTGTGTAGCCCATTTAAAAGCATTTAAAACCATTATAAAATTGTGGGCCTGGTAACCCATAAGTAAAAACATAAGGTGATGTCAGTAGGCTAGTCCTTATATATTTTTTTAATAAGCTCCAATAATCACTCAGGCCGGCCCCAACTGACTTGGCCCCGTAGTATGGTGCTCCCACAGTTGGCACTGGTGAATGTAGGCCATTTAAAGTCATTCTAAGCCGTTTTAAAAATATGCACCTGGTAACCCAAAAGAGGGCACTTAGAAAATATTCGAGAGGAAAGGACATAGCCGATTTTCTGAAGAGTTCAACATAGAATATTTTCAGACATTTTTTTGGAAAGCTCTATAAATCACTCAGGCCGGCCCCCACCGACTTGGGCCCGTAGTATGGTGCTCCCATAGCGGGCATTGAGGTGTGTAGCCCATTTAAAGGCATTTAAATTCGATTTGAATAAATGCACCTGGTAACCTAAAAGTGGGCACATAGAATATTTTCGAGAGGAAAGGACATAGCCGATTTTCTGAAGAGTTCAACATAGAATATTTTCTGACTTTTTTTTGGAAAGCTCTATAAATCACTCAGACCGGCCCCCACTGACTTGGGCCCATAGTATGGTGTTCCCAAGTCGGGCATTGAGGTGAGTAGCCCATCTAAATGAATTTAAATTCGTTATAAATATATGCACCTGGTAACCCATAAGTAAAAACATAAGGTGATGTCAGTAGGCTAGTCCTTATATATTTTTCTAAAAGCTCCAATAATCACTCAGGCCGGCCCCCACTGACTTGTGCCCGCAGTATGGTGCTCCCAAGTCGGGCATTTAGGTATGTAGCCCATTTAAAAGAATTTACATTCGATTTAAATATATGCACCTGGTAACCTAAAAGTGGGCACATAGAATATTTTCGAGAGGAAAGGACATAGCCGATTTTCTGAAGAGTTCAACATAGAATATTTTCTGACTTTTTTTTGTAAAGCTCTATAAATCACTCAGACCGGCCCCCACTGACTTGTGCCCGCAGTATGGTGCTCCCAAGTCGGGCATTGAGGTGTGTATCCCATCGAAAATCATTTAAAACCATTATAAAATTGTGGGCCTGGTAACCCAAAAAAAATACCAGGCGTACGGAAAAAAACACCAGGCGCACGGGATGATGGATTAGTCCAGACATTTTGTAAAAGCTCCACAAATCACTCAGGCCGGCCCCCACCGACTTGGCCCCGTAGTATGGATGTTCCATAGCGGGCATGTAGGTATGTAGCCCATTTAAAATCATTTTAAACCATTATAAAATTGTGGGCCTGGTAACCCAAAAGAGGGCACTTAGCCGTTTTTCTGAGCTGTCCAACATAGAAAGTATTCAGACCTTTTTCTAAAAGCTCCATAAATCCCTCAGGCCGGCCTCCACCGACTTGGCCCCGTAGTATGGTTGTTCCATAGCGGGCATTGAGGTGTGTAGCCCCTCTAAATTAATTTAAAACCATTATAAAATTGTGGGCCTGGTAACCTAAAAGAGGGCACTTAGAAAATATTCGAGAGGAAAGGACATAGCCGTTTTTCTGAAAAGTTCAACATAGAAAGTATTCAGACCTTTTTCTAAAAGCTCCATAAATCCCTCAGGCCGGCCCCCACCGACTTGGCCCCGTAGTATGATGCTCCCATAGCGGGCATTGAGGTGTGTAGCCCATCTAAAATCATTTAAATTCGTTTTGAACATATGCACCTGGTAACCCAAAAGAGGGGACATAGCCGTTTTTCTGAGCTGTCCAACATAGAAAATATTCAGACCTTTTTGTAAAAGCTCCATAAATCCCTCAGGCCGGCCCCCACCGACTTGGCCCCGTAGTATGATGCTCCCATAGCGGGCATTGAGGTGTGTAGCCCATCTAAAATCATTTAAATTCGTTTTGAACATATGCACCTGGTAACCTAAAAGAGGGGACTTAGCCGTTTTTCTGAAAAGTTCAACATAGAAAGTTTGTTAGATTTGGGTTACCAGATGCCCTCTATTCGATTTGGGTTACCAGATGCCCTATGTTCGATTTGGGTTACCAGATGCCCTATGTTCGATTTGGGTTACCAGATGCCCTCTATTCGATTTGGGTTACCAGATGCCCTATGTTCGATTTGGGTTACCAGATGCCCTATGTTAAATTTGGGTTACCAGATGCACTGTTAGATTTGGGTTACCAGATGCCCTCTATTAGATTTGGGTTACCAGATGCCCTGTGTTCGATTTGGGTTACCAGATGCCCTATGTTCGATTTGGGTTACCAGATGCCCTATGTTAAATTTGGGTTACCAGATGCCCTCTATTCGATTTGGGTTACCAGATGCCCTATGTTCGATTTGGGTTACCAGATGCCCTCTATTAGATTTGGGTTACCAGATGCCCTCTATTATATTTGGGTTACCAGATGCCCTAT
This sequence comes from Salvelinus alpinus, assembly GCF_045679555.1. Taxonomy (NCBI): domain Eukaryota; kingdom Metazoa; phylum Chordata; class Actinopteri; order Salmoniformes; family Salmonidae; genus Salvelinus; species Salvelinus alpinus. The sequence goes on along the minus strand of NC_092095.1, from coordinate 86,003,629 downwards.
GTTAGTTTTGGGTTACCAGATGCCCGAGGTCCGTTTTGGGTTACCAGGTGCACGCGGTCCGTAACAGCGGGACTATGGTCTTTAATGCCCGAGGAGGGGTGCTTAAGTGTGGGTGCCCTGGTTCGCCTGGTGTGCAAGGTTGTGGAGGGGGGGTGTCCCCGGCTGTAAGTCATGCCCAGAGAGAGGGGTGTTGACCCGGGCCAGTGAGTGAAGGCCTATTGGCCTGGAGGTCCGTGGTTCCACTGTCCTTATGGGGGGCAGAGTGGCCTTTCTTTTGGCCCTTTTTCCGATCACCATTTCCCGCATGAATTTTCAGCTATTTTTCGGCATTTCGGCATTTCGGCATTTCGGTATTTCGGTATTTAGGTATTTAGGTATTTCGGCATCAATGACGAACTTGTTAGGGTTAGGGTTAGGAAAAAACATAGCCGATTTTCTGAAGAGTTTTTATAAAAAAGTTCCATAAATCACTCAGGCCGGCCCCCACCGACTTGGGCCCGTAGTATGGTGCTCCCATAACGGGCATTGAGGTGTGTAGCCCATCGAAAATCATTTAAATTCGATTTGAACATATGCACCTGGTAACCCAAAAGAGGGCACATAGCCGTTTTTCTGAGCTGTCCAACATAGAAAGTTTTCAGACCTTTATTTCAAAAGCTCCATAAATCCCTCAAACCGGCCCCCATTGACTTGGCCCCGCAGTATGGTGCTCCCAAGTCGGGCATTGAGGTGTGTAGCCCATTTAAAAGCATTTAAAACCATTATAAAATTGTGGGCCTGGTAACCCATAAGTAAAAACATAAGGTGATGTCAGTAGGCTAGTCCTTATATATTTTTTTAATAAGCTCCAATAATCACTCAGGCCGGCCCCAACTGACTTGGCCCCGTAGTATGGTGCTCCCACAGTTGGCACTGGTGAATGTAGGCCATTTAAAGTCATTTTAAGCCGTTTTAAAAATATGCACCTGGTAACCCAAAAGAGGGCACTTAGAAAATATTCGAGAGGAAAGGACATAGCCGATTTTCTGAAGAGTTCAACATAGAATATTTTCAGAGCTTTTTTTGGAAAGCTCTATAAATCACTCAGGCCGGCCCCCACCGACTTGGGCCCGTAGTATGGTGCTCCCATAGCGGGCATTGAGGTGTGTAGCCCATTTAAAGGCATTTAAATTCGATTTGAATAAATGCACCTGGTAACCTAAAAGTGGGCACATAGAATATTTTCGAGAGGAAAGGACATAGCCGATTTTCTGAAGAGTTCAACATAGAATATTTTCTGACTTTTTTTTGGAAAGCTCTATAAATCACTCAGACCGGCCCCCACTGACTTGGGCCCATAGTATGGTGTTCCCAAGTCGGGCATTGAGGTGAGTAGCCCATCTAAATGAATTTAAATTCGTTATAAATATATGCACCTGGTAACCCATAGGTAAAAACATAAGGTGATGTCAGTAGGCTAGTCCTTATATATTTTTCTAAAAGCTCCATAAATCCCTTAGGCCGGCCCCCACTGACTTGGGCCCATAGTATGGTGCTCCCAAGTCGGGCATTTAGGTATGTAGCCCATTTAAAAGCATTTACATTCGATTTAAATATATCCACCTGGTAACCTAAAAGTGGGCACATAGAATATTTTCGAGAGGAAAGGACATAGCCGATTTTCTGAAGAGTTCAACATAGAATATTTTCTGACTTTTTTTTGGAAAGCTCTATAAATCACTCAGACCGGCCCCCACTGACTTGGGCCCATAGTATGGTGCTCCCAAGTCGGGCATTGAGGTGTGTAGCCCATCTAAATGAATTTAAATTCGTTATAAATATATGCACCTGGTAACCCATAAGTAAAAACATAAGGTGATGTCAGTAGGCTAGTCCTTATATATTTTTCTAAAAGCTCCAATAATCACTCAGGCCGGCCCCCACTGACTTGTGCCCACAGTATGGTGCTCCCAAGTCGGGCATTTAGGTATGTAGCCCATTTAAAAGCATTTACATTCGATTTAAATATATGCACCTGGTAACCTAAAAGTGGGCACATAGAATATTTTCGAGAGGAAAGGACATAGCCGATTTTCTGAAGAGTTCAACATAGAATATTTTCTGACTTTTTTTTGGAAAGCTCTATAAATCACTCAGACCGGCCCCCACTGACTTGTGCCCGCAGTATGATGCTCCCATAGCGGGCATTGAGGTGTGTAGCCCATTTAAAATCATTTTAAACCATTATAAAATTGTGGGCCTGGTAACCCAAAAAAAATACCAGGCGTACGGAAAAAAACACCAGGTGCACGGCATGATGGATTAGTCCAGACATTTTGTAAAAGCTCCACAAATCACTCAGGCCGGCCCCCACCGACTTGGCCCCGTAGTATGGATGTTCCATAGCGGGCATGTAGGTATGTAGCCCATTTAAAAGCATTTTAAACCATTATAAAATTGTGGGCCTGGTAACCCAAAAGAGGGCACTTAGCCGTTTTTCTGAGCTGTCCAACATAGAAAGTATTCAGACCTTTTTCTAAAAGCTCCATAAATCCCTCAGGCCGGCCCCCACCGACTTGGCCCCGTAGTATGATGCTCCCATAGCGGGCATTGAGGTGTGTAGCCCATCTAAAATCATTTAAATTCGTTTTGAACATATGCACCTGGTAACCCAAAAGAGGGCACTTAGCCGTTTTTCCTGAGCTGTCCAACATAGAAAATATTCAGACCTTTTTCTAAAAGCTCCATAAATCCCTCAGGCCGGCCCCCACCGACTTGTGCCCGTAGTATGGTTGTTCCATAGCGGGCATTGAGGTGTGTAGCCCCTCTAAATTAATTTAAAACCATTATAAAATTGTGGGCCTGGTAACCTAAAAGAGGGCACTTAGAAAATATTCGAGAGGAAAGGACATAGCCGTTTTTCTGAAAAGTTCAACATAGAAAGTATTCAGACCTTTTTCTAAAAGCTCCATAAATCCCTCAGGCCGGCCCCCACCGACTTGGCCCCGTAGTATGATGCTCCCATAGCGGGCATTGAGGTGTGTAGCCCATCTAAAATCATTTAAATTCGTTTTGAACATATGCACCTGGTAACCCAAAAGAGGGGACATAGCCGTTTTTCTGAGCTGTCCAACATAGAAAATATTCAGACCTTTTTGTAAAAGCTCCATAAATCCCTCAGGCCGGCCCCCACCGACTTGGCCCCGTAGTATGATGCTCCCATAGCGGGCATTGAGGTGTGTAGCCCATCTAAAATCATTTAAATTCGTTTTGAACATATGCACCTGGTAACCTAAAAGAGGGGACTTAGCCGTTTTTCTGAAAAGTTCAACATAGAAAGTTTGTTAGATTTGGGTTACCAGATGCCCTCTATTCGATTTGGGTTACCAGATGCCCTATGTTCGATTTGGGTTACCAGATGCCCTATGTTCGATTTGGGTTACCAGATGCCCTCTATTCGATTTGGGTTACCAGATGCCCTATGTTCGATTTGGGTTACCAGATGCCCTATGTTAAATTTGGGTTACCAGATGCACTGTTAGATTTGGGTTACCAGATGCCCTCTATTAGATTTGGGTTACCAGATGCCCTGTGTTCGATTTGGGTTACCAGATGCCCTATGTTCGATTTGGGTTACCAGATGCCCTATGTTAAATTTGGGTTACCAGATGCCCTCTATTCGATTTGGGTTACCAGATGCCCTATGTTCGATTTGGGTTACCAGATGCCCTCTATTAGATTTGGGTTACCAGATGCCCTCTATTATATTTGGGTTACCAGATGCCCTATGTTAGTTTTGGGTTACCAGATGCCCGAGGTCCGTTTTGGGTTACCAGGTGCACGCGGTCCGTAACAGCGGGACTATGGTCTTTAATGCCCGAGGAGGGGTGCTTAAGTGTGGGTGCCCTGGTTCGCCTGGTGTGCAAGGTTGTGGAGGGGGGGTGTCCCCGGCTGTAAGTCATGCCCAGAGAGAGGGGTGTTGACCCGGGCCAGTGAGTGAAGGCCTATTGGCCTGGAGGTCCGTGGTTCCACTGTCCTTATGGGGGGCAGAGTGGCCTTTCTTTTGGCCCTTTTTCCGATCACCATTTCCCGCATGAATTTTCAGCTATTTTTCGGCATTTCGGCATTTCGGCATTTCGGTATTTCGGTATTTAGGTATTTAGGTATTTCGGCATCAATGACGAACTTGTTAGGGTTAGGGTTAGGAAAAAACATAGCCGATTTTCTGAAGAGTTTTTATAAAAAAGTTCCATAAATCACTCAGGCCGGCCCCCACCGACTTGGGCCCGTAGTATGGTGCTCCCACAGTTGGCACTGGTGAATGTAGGCCATTTAAAGTCATTTTAAGCCGTTTTAAAAATATGCACCTGGTAACCCAAAAGAGGGCACTTAGAAAATATTCGAGAGGAAAGGACATAGCCGATTTTCTGAAGAGTTCAACATAGAATATTTTCAGACATTTTTTTGGAAAGCTCTATAAATCACTCAGGCCGGCCCCCACCGACTTGGGCCCGTAGTATGGTGCTCCCATAGCGGGCATTGAGGTGTGTAGCCCATTTAAAGGCATTTAAATTCGATTTGAATAAATGCACCTGGTAACCTAAAAGTGGGCACATAGAAAATATTCGAGAGGAAAAAACATAGCCGATTTTCTGAAGAGTTCAACATAGAATATTTTCAGAGCTTTTTTTGGAAAGCTCTATAAATCACTCAGGCCGGCCCCCACCGACTTGGGCCCGTAGTATGGTGCTCCCATAACGGGCATTGAGGTGTGTAGCCCATCGAAAATCATTTAAATTCGATTTGAACATATGCACCTGGTAACCCAAAAGAGGGCACATAGCCGTTTTTCTGAGCTGTCCAACATAGAAAGTTTTCAGACCTTTATTTCAAAAGCTCCATAAATCCCTCAAACCGGCCCCCATTGACTTGGCCCCGCAGTATGGTGCTCCCAAGTCGGGCATTGAGGTGTGTAGCCCATTTAAAAGCATTTAAAACCATTATAAAATTGTGGGCCTGGTAACCCATAAGTAAAAACATAAGGTGATGTCAGTAGGCTAGTCCTTATATATTTTTTTAATAAGCTCCAATAATCACTCAGGCCGGCCCCAACTGACTTGGCCCCGTAGTATGGTGCTCCCACAGTTGGCACTGGTGAATGTAGGCCATTTAAAGTCATTTTAAGCCGTTTTAAAAATATGCACCTGGTAACCCAAAAGAGGGCACTTAGAAAATATTCGAGAGGAAAGGACATAGCCGATTTTCTGAAGAGTTCAACATAGAATATTTTCAGACATTTTTTTGGAAAGCTCTATAAATCACTCAGGCCGGCCCCCACCGACTTGGGCCCGTAGTATGGTGCTCCCATAACGGGCATTGAGGTGTGTAGCCCATCGAAAATCATTTAAATTCGATTTGAACATATGCACCTGGTAACCCAAAAGAGGGCACATAGCCGTTTTTCTGAGCTGTCCAACATAGAAAGTTTTCAGACCTTTATTTCAAAAGCTCCATAAATCCCTCAAACCGGCCCCCATTGACTTGGCCCCGCAGTATGGTGCTCCCAAGTCGGGCATTGAGGTGTGTAGCCCATTTAAAAGCATTTAAAACCATTATAAAATTGTGGGCCTGGTAACCCATAAGTAAAAACATAAGGTGATGTCAGTAGGCTAGTCCTTATATATTTTTTTAATAAGCTCCAATAATCACTCAGGCCGGCCCCAACTGACTTGGCCCCGTAGTATGGTGCTCCCACAGTTGGCACTGGTGAATGTAGGCCATTTAAAGTCATTTTAAGCCGTTTTAAAAATATGCACCTGGTAACCCAAAAGAGGGCACTTAGAAAATATTCGAGAGGAAAGGACATAGCCGATTTTCTGAAGAGTTCAACATAGAATATTTTCAGACATGTTTTTGGAAAGCTCTATAAATCACTGAGGCCGGCCCCCACCGACTTGGGCCCGTAGTATGGTGCTCCCATAACGGGCATTGAGGTGTGTAGCCCATCGAAAATCATTTAAATTCGATTTGAACATATGCACCTGGTAACCCAAAAGAGGGCACATAGCCGTTTTTCTGAGCTGTCCAACATAGAAAGTTTTCAGACCTTTATTTCAAAAGCTCCATAAATCCCTCAAACCGGCCCCCATTGACTTGGCCCCGCAGTATGGTGCTCCCAAGTCGGGCATTGAGGTGTGTAGCCCATTTAAAAGCATTTAAAACCATTATAAAATTGTGGGCCTGGTAACCCATAAGTAAAAACATAAGGTGATGTCAGTAGGCTAGTCCTTATATATTTTTTTAATAAGCTCCAATAATCACTCAGGCCGGCCCCAACTGACTTGGCCCCGTAGTATGGTGCTCCCACAGTTGGCACTGGTGAATGTAGGCCATTTAAAGTCATTCTAAGCCGTTTTAAAAATATGCACCTGGTAACCCAAAAGAGGGCACTTAGAAAATATTCGAGAGGAAAGGACATAGCCGATTTTCTGAAGAGTTCAACATAGAATATTTTCAGACAATTTTTTGGAAAGCTCTATAAATCACTCAGGCCGGCCCCCACCGACTTGGGCCCGTAGTATGGTGCTCCCATAGCGGGCATTGAGGTGTGTAGCCCATTTAAAGGCATTTAAATTCGATTTGAATAAATGCACCTGGTAACCTAAAAGTGGGCACATAGAATATTTTCGAGAGGAAAGGACATAGCCGATTTTCTGAAGAGTTCAACATAGAATATTTTCTGACTTTTTTTTGGAAAGCTCTATAAATCACTCAGACCGGCCCCCACTGACTTGGGCCCATAGTATGGTGTTCCCAAGTCGGGCATTGAGGTGAGTAGCCCATCTAAATGAATTTAAATTCGTTCTAAATATATGCACCTGGTAACCCATAAGTAAAAACATAAGGTGATGTCAGTAGGCTAGTCCTTATATATTTTTCTAAAAGCTCCAATAATCACTCAGGCCGGCCCCCACTGACTTGTGCCCGCAGTATGGTGCTCCCAAGTCGGGCATTTAGGTATGTAGCCCATTTAAAAGCATTTACATTCGATTTAAATATATGCACCTGGTAACCTAAAAGTGGGCACATAGAATATTTTCGAGAGGAAAGGACATAGCCGATTTTCTGAAGAGTTCAACATAGAATATTTTCTGACTTTTTTTTGTAAAGCTCTATAAATCACTCAGACCGGCCCCCACTGACTTGTGCCCGCAGTATGGTGCTCCCAAGTCGGGCATTGAGGTGTGTATCCCATCGAAAATCATTTAAAACCATTATAAAATTGTGGGCCTGGTAACCCAAAAAAAATACCAGGCGTACGGAAAAAAACACCAGGCGCACGGGATGATGGATTAGTCCAGACATTTTGTAAAAGCTCCACAAATCACTCAGGCCGGCCCCCACCGACTTGGCCCCGTAGTATGGATGTTCCATAGCGGGCATGTAGGTATGTAGCCCATTTAAAAGCATTTTAAACCATTATAAAATTGTGGGCCTGGTAACCCAAAAGAGGGCACTTAGCCGTTTTTCTGAGCTGTCCAACATAGAAAGTATTCAGACCTTTTTCTAAAAGCTCCATAAATCCCTCAGGCCGGCCCCCACCGACTTGGCCCCGTAGTATGGTTGTTCCATAGCGGGCATTGAGGTGTGTAGCCCCTCTAAATTAATTTAAAACCATTATAAAATTGTGGGCCTGGTAACCTAAAAGAGGGCACTTAGAAAATATTCGAGAGGAAAGGACATAGCCGTTTTTCTGAAAAGTTCAACATAGAAAGTATTCAGACCTTTTTCTAAAAGCTCCATAAATCCCTCAGGCCGGCCCCCACCGACTTGGCCCCGTAGTATGATGCTCCCATAGCGGGCATTGAGGTGTGTAGCCCATCTAAAATCATTTAAATTCGTTTTGAACATATGCACCTGGTAACCCAAAAGAGGGGACATAGCCGTTTTTCTGAGCTGTCCAACATAGAAAATATTCAGACCTTTTTGTAAAAGCTCCATAAATCCCTCAGGCCGGCCCCCACCGACTTGGCCCCGTAGTATGATGCTCCCATAGCGGGCATTGAGGTGTGTAGCCCATCTAAAATCATTTAAATTCGTTTTGAACATATGCACCTGGTAACCTAAAAGAGGGGACTTAGCCGTTTTTCTGAAAAGTTCAACATAGAAAGTTTGTTAGATTTGGGTTACCAGATGCCCTCTATTCGATTTGGGTTACCAGATGCCCTATGTTCGATTTGGGTTACCAGATGCCCTATGTTCGATTTGGGTTACCAGATGCCCTCTATTCGATTTGGGTTACCAGATGCCCTATGTTCGATTTGGGTTACCAGATGCCCTATGTTAAATTTGGGTTACCAGATGCACTGTTAGATTTGGGTTACCAGATGCCCTCTATTAGATTTGGGTTACCAGATGCCCTGTGTTCGATTTGGGTTACCAGATGCCCTATGTTCGATTTGGGTTACCAGATGCCCTATGTTAAATTTGGGTTACCAGATGCCCTCTATTCGATTTGGGTTACCAGATGCCCTATGTTCGATTTGGGTTACCAGATGCCCTCTATTAGATTTGGGTTACCAGATGCCCTCTATTATATTTGGGTTACCAGATGCCCTATGTTAGTTTTGGGTTACCAGATGCCCGAGGTCCGTTTTGGGTTACCAGGTGCACGCGGTCCGTAACAGCGGGACTATGGTCTTTAATGCCCGAGGAGGGGTGCTTAAGTGTGGGTGCCCTGGTTCGCCTGGTGTGCAAGGTTGTGGAGGGGGGGTGTCCCCGGCTGTAAGTCATGCCCAGAGAGAGGGGTGTTGACCCGGGCCAGTGAGTGAAGGCCTATTGGCCTGGAGGTCCGTGGTTCCACTGTCCTTATGGGGGGCAGAGTGGCCTTTTTTTTGGCCCGTTTTCCGATCACCATTTCCCGCATGAATTTTCAGCTATTTTTCGGCATTTCGGCATTTCGGCATTTCGGTATTTCGGTATTTAGGTATTTAGGTATTTCGGCATCAATGACGAACTTGTTAGGGTTAGGGTTAGGAAAAAACATAGCCGATTTTCTGAAGAGTTTTTATAAAAAAGTTCCATAAATCACTCAGGCCGGCCCCCACCGACTTGGGCCCGTAGTATGGTGCTCCCATAACGGGCATTGAGGTGTGTAGCCCATCGAAAATCATTTAAATTCGATTTGAACATATGCACCTGGTAACCCAAAAGAGGGCACATAGCCGTTTTTCTGAGCTGTCCAACATAGAAAGTTTTCAGACCTTTATTTCAAAAGCTCCATAAATCCCTCAAACCGGCCCCCATTGACTTGGCCCCGCAGTATGGTGCTCCCAAGTCGGGCATTGAGGTGTGTAGCCCATTTAAAAGCATTTAAAACCATTATAAAATTGTGGGCCTGGTAACCCATAAGTAAAAACATAAGGTGATGTCAGTAGGCTAGTCCTTATATATTTTTTTAATAAGCTCCAATAATCACTCAGGCCGGCCCCAACTGACTTGGCCCCGTAGTATGGTGCTCCCACAGTTGGCACTGGTGAATGTAGGCCATTTAAAGTCATTTTAAGCCGTTTTAAAAATATGCACCTGGTAACCCAAAAGAGGGCACTTAGAAAATATTCGAGAGGAAAGGACATAGCCGATTTTCTGAAGAGTTCAACATAGAATATTTTCAGACAATTTTTTGGAAAGCTCTATAAATCACTCAGGCCGGCCCCCACCGACTTGGGCCCGTAGTATGGTGCTCCCATAGCGGGCATTGAGGTGTGTAGCCCATTTAAAGGCATTTAAATTCGATTTGAATAAATGCACCTGGTAACCTAAAAGTGGGCACATAGAATATTTTCGAGAGGAAAGGACATAGCCGATTTTCTGAAGAGTTCAACATAGAATATTTTCTGACTTTTTTTTGGAAAGCTCTATAAATCACTCAGACCGGCCCCCACTGACTTGGGCCCATAGTATGGTGTTCCCAAGTCGGGCATTGAGGTGAGTAGCCCATCTAAATGAATTTAAATTCGTTATAAATATATGCACCTGGTAACCCATAGGTAAAAACATAAGGTGATGTCAGTAGGCTAGTCCTTATATATTTTTCTAAAAGCTCCATAAATCCCTTAGGCCGGCCCCCACTGACTTGGGCCCATAGTATGGTGCTCCCAAGTCGGGCATTTAGGTATGTAGCCCATTTAAAAGCATTTACATTCGATTTAAATATATCCACCTGGTAACCTAAAAGTGGGCACATAGAATATTTTCGAGAGGAAAGGACATAGCCGATTTTCTGAAGAGTTCAACATAGAATATTTTCTGACTTTTTTTTGGAAAGCTCTATAAATCACTCAGACCGGCCCCCACTGACTTGGGCCCATAGTATGGTGCTCCCAAGTCGGGCATTGAGGTGAGTAGCCCATCTAAATGAATTTAAATTCGTTATAAATATATGCACCTGGTAACCCATAAGTAAAAACATAAGGTGATGTCAGTAGGCTAGTCCTTATATATTTTTCTAAAAGCTCCAATAATCACTCAGGCCGGCCCCCACTGACTTGTGCCCACAGTATGGTGCTCCCAAGTCGGGCATTTAGGTATGTAGCCCATTTAAAAGCATTTACATTCGATTTAAATATATGCACCTGGTAACCTAAAAGTGGGCACATAGAATATTTTCGAGAGGAAAGGACATAGCCGATTTTCTGAAGAGTTCAACATAGAATATTTTCTGACTTTTTTTTGGAAAGCTCTATAAATCACTCAGACCGGCCCCCACTGACTTGTGCCCGCAGTATGATGCTCCCATAGCGGGCATTGAGGTGTGTAGCCCATCGAAAATCATTTAAAACCATTATAAAATTGTGGGCCTGGTAACCCAAAAAAAATACCAGGCGTACGGAAAAAAACACCAGGCGCACGGGATGATGGATTAGTCCAGACATTTTGTAAAAGCTCCACAAATCACTCAGGCCGGCCCCCACCGACTTGGCCCCGTAGTATGGATGTTCCATAGCGGGCATGTAGGTATGTAGCCCATTTAAAAGCATTTTAAACCATTATAAAATTGTGGGCCTGGTAACCCAAAAGAGGGCACTTAGCCGTTTTTCTGAGCTGTCCAACATAGAAAGTATTCAGACCTTTTTCTAAAAGCTCCATAAATCCCTCAGGCCGGCCCCCACCGACTTGGCCCCGTAGTATGATGCTCCCATAGCGGGCATTGAGGTGTGTAGCCCATCTAAAATCATTTAAATTCGTTTTGAACATATGCACCTGGTAACCCAAAAGAGGGCACTTAGCCGTTTTTCCTGAGCTGTCCAACATAGAAAATATTCAGACCTTTTTCTAAAAGCTCCATAAATCCCTCAGGCCGGCCCCCACCGACTTGGCCCCGTAGTATGGTTGTTCCATAGCGGGCATTGAGGTGTGTAGCCCCTCTAAATTAATTTAAAACCATTATAAAATTGTGGGCCTGGTAACCTAAAAGAGGGCACTTAGAAAATATTCGAGAGGAAAGGACATAGCCGTTTTTCTGAAAAGTTCAACATAGAAAGTATTCAGACCTTTTTCTAAAAGCTCCATAAATCCCTCAGGCCGGCCCCCACCGACTTGGCCCCGTAGTATGATGCTCCCATAGCGGGCATTGAGGTGTGTAGCCCATCTAAAATCATTTAAATTCGTTTTGAACATATGCACCTGGTAACCCAAAAGAGGGGACATAGCCGTTTTTCTGAGCTGTCCAACATAGAAAATATTCAGACCTTTTTGTAAAAGCTCCATAAATCCCTCAGGCCGGCCCCCACCGACTTGGCCCCGTAGTATGATGCTCCCATAGCGGGCATTGAGGTGTGTAGCCCATCTAAAATCATTTAAATTCGTTTTGAACATATGCACCTGGTAACCTAAAAGAGGGGACTTAGCCGTTTTTCTGAAAAGTTCAACATAGAAAGTTTGTTAGATTTGGGTTACCAGATGCCCTCTATTCGATTTGGGTTACCAGATGCCCTATGTTCGATTTGGGTTACCAGATGCCCTATGTTCGATTTGGGTTACCAGATGCCCTCTATTCGATTTGGGTTACCAGATGCCCTATGTTCGATTTGGGTTACCAGATGCCCTATGTTAAATTTGGGTTACCAGATGCACTGTTAGATTTGGGTTACCAGATGCCCTCTATTAGATTTGGGTTACCAGATGCCCTGTGTTCGATTTGGGTTACCAGATGCCCTATGTTCGATTTGGGTTACCAGATGCCCTATGTTAAATTTGGGTTACCAGATGCCCTCTATTCGATTTGGGTTACCAGATGCCCTATGTTCGATTTGGGTTACCAGATGCCCTCTATTAGATTTGGGTTACCAGATGCCCTCTATTATATTTGGGTTACCAGATGCCCTATGTTAGTTTTGGGTTACCAGATGCCCGAGGTCCGTTTTGGGTTACCAGGTGCACGCGGTCCGTAACAGCGGGACTATGGTCTTTAATGCCCGAGGAGGGGTGCTTAAGTGTGGGTGCCCTGGTTCGCCTGGTGTGCAAGGTTGTGGAGGGGGGGTGTCCCCGGCTGTAAGTCATGCCCAGAGAGAGGGGTGTTGACCCGGGCCAGTGAGTGAAGGCCTATTGGCCTGGAGGTCCGTGGTTCCACTGTCCTTATGGGGGGCAGAGTGGCCTTTCTTTTGGCCCTTTTTCCGATCACCATTTCCCGCATGAATTTTCAGCTATTTTTCGGCATTTCGGCATTTCGGCATTTCGGTATTTCGGTATTTAGGTATTTAGGTATTTCGGCATCAATGACGAACTTGTTAGGGTTAGGGTTAGGAAAAAACATAGCCGATTTTCTGAAGAGTTTTTATAAAAAAGTTCCATAAATCACTCAGGCCGGCCCCCACCGACTTGGGCCCGTAGTATGGTGCTCCCACAGTTGGCACTGGTGAATGTAGGCCATTTAAAGTCATTTTAAGCCGTTTTAAAAATATGCACCTGGTAACCCAAAAGAGGGCACTTAGAAAATATTCGAGAGGAAAGGACATAGCCGATTTTCTGAAGAGTTCAACATAGAATATTTTCAGACATTTTTTTGGAAAGCTCTATAAATCACTCAGGCCGGCCCCCACCGACTTGGGCCCGTAGTATGGTGCTCCCATAGCGGGCATTGAGGTGTGTAGCCCATTTAAAGGCATTTAAATTCGATTTGAATAAATGCACCTGGTAACCTAAAAGTGGGCACATAGAAAATATTCGAGAGGAAAAAACATAGCCGATTTTCTGAAGAGTTCAACATAGAATATTTTCAGAGCTTTTTTTGGAAAGCTCTATAAATCACTCAGGCCGGCCCCCACCGACTTGGGCCCGTAGTATGGTGCTCCCATAACGGGCATTGAGGTGTGTAGCCCATCGAAAATCATTTAAATTCGATTTGAACATATGCACCTGGTAACCCAAAAGAGGGCACATAGCCGTTTTTCTGAGCTGTCCAACATAGAAAGTTTTCAGACCTTTATTTCAAAAGCTCCATAAATCCCTCAAACCGGCCCCCATTGACTTGGCCCCGCAGTATGGTGCTCCCAAGTCGGGCATTGAGGTGTGTAGCCCATTTAAAAGCATTTAAAACCATTATAAAATTGTGGGCCTGGTAACCCATAAGTAAAAACATAAGGTGATGTCAGTAGGCTAGTCCTTATATATTTTTTTAATAAGCTCCAATAATCACTCAGGCCGGCCCCAACTGACTTGGCCCCGTAGTATGGTGCTCCCACAGTTGGCACTGGTGAATGTAGGCCATTTAAAGTCATTTTAAGCCGTTTTAAAAATATGCACCTGGTAACCCAAAAGAGGGCACTTAGAAAATATTCGAGAGGAAAGGACATAGCCGATTTTCTGAAGAGTTCAACATAGAATATTTTCAG